>NC_089847.1:0-300000 GCF_035609145.1 Eleutherodactylus coqui | reverse complement strand
CAGTATTATAGTAATTATATTCTTGAACATAGGAGGCAGTATTATAGTATTTATATTCTTGTACATAGGGGAGCAGTATTATAGTAGTTATATTCTTGTACATAGGAGCAGTATTATAGTAGTTATATTCTTGTACATAGGGTGCAGTATTATTGTAGTTATATTCTTGTACATAGGGGGCAGTATTATAGTAGTTATATTCTTGTACATAAGGAGCACTATTATAGTAGTTATATTCTTGTACATAGGGGGCAGTATTATAGTAGTTATATTCTTGTACATAGGGGGCAGTATTTTAGAGGTTATATTCTTGTACATAGGGGGCAGTAGTATAGTAGTTATATTCTTGTACATAGGGGGCAGTATTATAGTAGTTATATTCTTGTACATAGGGAGCAGTATTATAGTAGTTATATTCTTGTACATAGAGGGCAGTATTATAGTAATTATATTCTTGTACATAGGAGGCAGTATTATAGTAGTTATATTCTTGTACATAGGGGAGCAGTATTATAGTAGTTATATTCTTGTACATAGGAGCAGTATTATAGTAGTTATATTCTTGTACATAGGGTGCAGTATTATAGTAGTTATATTCTTGTACATAGGGGGCAGTATTATAGTAGTTATATTCTTGTACATAGGGAGCACTATTATAGTAGTTATATTCTTGTACATAGGGGGCAGTATTATAGTAGTTATATTCTTGTACATAGGGGGCAGTTTTTTAGAGGTTTTATTCTTGTACATAGGGGGCAGTAGTATAGTAGTTATATTCTTGTACATAGGGGGCAGTATTATAGTAGTTATATTCTTGTACATAGGGGGCAGTATTATGCTAGTTATATTCTTGTACATAGGGAGCAGTATTATAGAAGGTATATTCCTGTACATAGGGAGCAGTATTATAGTAGTTAAATTCTTGTACATAGGAGGCAGTATTATAGTAGTTATATTCTTGTACATAGGGGCAGTATTATAGTAGTTATATTCTTGTACATAGGGGGCAGTATTATAGTAGTTATATTCTTGTACATAGGGGGCAGTATTATAGTAGTTATATTCTTGCACATAGGGGGCAGTATTATAGTAGTTATATTCTTGTACATAGGGGGCAGTATTATGGTAGTTATATTCTTGTACATAGGGAGCAGTATTATAGAAGGTATATTCCTGTACATAGGGAGCAGTATTATAGTAGTTAAATTCTTGTACATAGGAGGCAGTATTATAGTAGTTATATTCTTGTACATAGGGGCAGTATTATAGTAGTTATATTCTTGTACATAGGGGGCAGTATTATAGTAGTTATATTCTTGTACATAGGGGGCAGTATTATAGTAGTTATATTCTTGCACATAGAGGGCAGTATTATAGTAGTTATATTCTTGTACATAGGAGCAGTACTATAGTAGTTATATGCTTGTACATAGAGGGCAGTATTATAGTAGATATATTCTTGTATATAGGAGGCAGTATTATAGTAGTTATATTCTTGTACATAGGCGGCAGTATTATAGTAGTTATATTCTTGTACATAGGGGGAAGTATTATAGTAGTTATATTTTTGTACATAGGGGGCAGTATTATAGTAGTTATATTCTTGTACATAGGGGGCAGTATTAAAGTAGTTATATTCTTGTACATACGGGACATTATTATAGTAGTTATATTCTTGTACATAGGCGGCAGTATTATAGTAGTTATATTCTTGTACATAGGGGGAAGTATTATAGTAGTTATATTCTTGTACATAGGGGGCAGTATTATAGTAGTTACATTCTTGTACATAGGGGGCAGTATTATAGTAGTTATATTCTTGTACATAGGGGCAGTATTATAGTAGTTATATCCTTGTACATAGGGGCAGTATTATAGTAGTTATATTCTTGTACATAGGGGCAGTATTATAGTAGTTATATTCTTGTACATAGGGGGCAGTATTATAGTAGTTATATCCTTGTACATAGGGGCAGTATTATAGTAGTTATATTCTTGTACATAGGGGGCAGTATTATAGTAGTTATATTCTTGTACATAGGGGGCAGTATTATAGTAGTTATATTCTTGTACATAGGGAACAGTATTATAGTAGTTATATTCTTGTACATAGGGGGCAGTATTATAGTAGTTATATTCTTGTACATAGGGGGCAGTATTAAAGTAGTTATATTCTTGTACATACGGGACATTATTATAGTAGTTATATTCTTGTACATAGGCGGCAGTATTATAGTAGTTATATTCTTGTACATAGGGGGAAGTATTATAGTAGTTATATTTTTTGTACATAGGGGGCAGTATTATAGTAGTTATATTCTTGTACATAGGGGGCAGTATTATAGTAGTTACATTCTTGTACATAGGGGGCAGTATTATAGTAGTTATATTCTTGTACATAGGGGCAGTATTATAGTAGTTATATCCTTGTACATAGGGGCAGTATTATAGTAGTTATATTCTTGTACATAGGGGGCAGTATTATAGTAGTTATATCCTTGTACATAGGGAGCAGTATTATAGTAGTTATATTCTTGTACATAGGGGACAGTATTATATTAGTTATATTCTTGTACATAGGGGCAGTATTATAGTAGTTATATTCTTGTACATAGGGGGCAGTATTATAGTAGTTATATTCTTGTACATAGGGGGCAGTATTATAGTAGTTATATTCTTGTACATAGGAGGCAGTATTATACTAGTTATATTCTTGTACATCGCGGACAGTATTATAGTAGTTATATCCTTGTACATAGGAGCAGTATTATAGTAGTTATATTCTTGTACATAGAGGCAGTATTATAGTAGTTATATTGTACATAGGGAGCAGTATTATAGTAGTTATTCTTGTACATAGGGGGCAGTATTATAGTAGTTATATTCTTGTACATAGGGGGCAGTATTATAGTAGTTATATTCTTGTACATAGGAGCAGTATTATAGTAGTTATGTTCTTGTTCATAGGGGGCAGTATTATAGTTGTTATATTCTTGCCCATTGGAACAGTATTATAGTAGTCATATTCTTGTATTTTGTAAGGTTGAGACACCATTGAGTGAAGCCTTTGAGAACACGGTGTTCCTGCTCCCCCTTCTAGCATCTCTGCTATATATAACTTTCTTTATCCTTACAAAGTAGCCTGGAAATGGCTTGTAGATCACTGCAGACTGCAATTACCACCACCTGGATACACGGTGATATCTTAATCAGTGATTAATACCTGAAACTAATCTTTGTACGAATAATAAGATCAACTGTGTCCACAGTTATAGTAAGACTAATAGAGTAGAGCAGACATTAAATAAGATTTCAGTTATCTCTAGGCCTTATCTGAGCTGTGATAAGAGAATGCATTGATTTTTCCATTTTGCAGACACAAAATCTCCAATGCGCCCCCTGGTATCATTATTGATCAGTGTTCTTCTTCTGCCTGCGGTTTGGCCCTGCGCCAGGTACCTCTAAAGACATTGTGAATGTGTTGAGTTCTGCAATATGGCAGGTTTATTTTTAAACATTCAGGGCAAGAAATGAAATGTTCTCAATGAATTTGCTTTCAGATATCCTGATTTAGTTGTCCTACTCATGAGGCTTTTACTTATTCTAATATTCCTGTAGTGCCAACCGAAGCCATATTATCCAATTACTACTGTATATGTCAGTTTTGGGACTTTGGCAGGCGGTCCTTACAGAACATAAAACTTTAAACTGTGATTCTTGCATCTTTACGTAGCAGTACAAATTCATATAACCATGCAATAGGTGCAACAGAATATAAGGAAGTTGCATGCGCTTAGCATTGTATTTCATACTTGACACCTCTGTTGTTTCCATTGGATAATATTTGGAGAAAAGTCTCATAAAGGATCAGCAACAAAGTCACATGAAGTCGCATGTTTCAATTTTGCTAGAGTTTTGAGTAGAGTTAAAAGATTTGAACTAAAACTACTTATATTTTGTAGTAGACAATCCAACTGCTCACTCGTCACTTTGCTGTATTGAGACTGAGAGACAGGGAAAGTTCGGCTATATACTGCACTAACATCCAATATTAATGTGGGTCAGAGAGTTCAGCGGCTGCTGGTCAAAGCAGGGGGTGGAACAAAGTGGGGAACATTATTTGAGGAGCCACAGAGGAGGAACTACTGCCATGGAGGGAGGGGGGGGGGGTTGAGGGACATTATTACTGTACGCGTTTCAAGCACTAGGTTGGAGCTAGAGACTCCACCAAACCACTAAATCCAACACACAGGACACAGGAGCATAAGAAAGAGAATTTTATTAGGTCTCAAGATTACTAAAAAAAACTTTTTAAAAAACATGGTATGCAGTGTCCATATAACAAGTTCATACAAACTATATAGAAGTAGTCAGTCCTTTTACAAGTAGTAATTCAATCCAATAAGGGGTAAGGGGTCCTTGAGAAAGCAGGTGGGGAAACACGCGCCGGGGTGCAGGAACACACTACTGGTATATATGTAGTCCTCCTTTTTCTTTATGCATATTGGATTGAATTATTACTTGCATAAGGGCTGACTACTTCTATATTTTTTAGACCAATGTATTGGTTTGTCTATATGTAATATTACCAATTTGTGTCAACCTGTTGATATGGACACTGCATACCATGTTTTAGTAGTCTTGAGATCTAATAAAATTCTATTTCTTATGCTCCTGTGTCTCGTGTGTTGGACTTAGTGGTTTGGTGTAGTTTATATTTATACAGATAGACTTTATTTGCGATTAGGGTTGTTTCCCCTTTTTTGTGTTTAAGATCTAGAGAGTAGTCAGGGAAGAGCCAGGAGTCAGCAACGATATGTCTCATTTCGCGGCACAAAATAGGAGGCAGGTAGTGTTGTCAGGAGGAATGCCAGACGTCGGTAACAGGAGGTCTCAGTTGTTTGTAGAAGAGCAGGCTGGTAGCAGAGCTAAACTAGGGCTGTGGAGCGCAATAATCACACACTGAGGCAGTGGTAAGCTTTAATAGTGAACCTAATTAGAAGCAGGGTCAGGACAGGGGAACAGATCAGGAAACACAGGATCATTGCTAGGCTATAGCAGAGGAGCTGTCCAGAAGGCTGGGTGGCTCAGCAGGGAGAGCTGCCTACTGTAGCACAGGAGATCCCAAGTTCGATCCTTGATAATTACTTTGTGGGGCCACAGAGGGAGTACTATTACTATGGGTGACATCAGAAGTAGCAATGAGAGGAAAGGTGCATGTAGAGATAAATCATGGCTAGAAGAAGTTTTCATGGCAGTGTAGTTCCAGATAGAGAAGAAAGATGAAAATGAATGACTGCAGTCAGAGAAAACGTCACCTGTCATCACTACAGGTAACTGCACTGTAATCACTATCACTGTGTAGAGCTGGTATCTGACTATTTTATGGTGAGTGCGTTATTTAGAGCTGGCCTTCACAGGTATGATTCTAAAATATAACTGTTAATTGATAGGTTAAAAATATATAAATGGCCACAAAGACAAACAAACACAAAGTGCGTGATGTAGTATAGACAGTAGTCACCCCTAAGTATAAGTGACCTGGCTTATGATAGCCTCGGGCAACCGCAGAACAGGGAATACTTAGGCTGCTTGTAGTAGATACGAATAAATCAGCCTGTATAATGCAGACTTACTTCAAGGAAAGGGTGATGTTGTGTCTATATCAATAAAAAACAAACGGTAATCAATAACTTGGAATCTTTTTATGTTCTTGGTTCGACGCGTTTCAGCCGTGTAAACAGCTCATCAGGAACCTATCATGAACCAACTATTATACTCAAATACGAAGAACTGTAGGGTAGCCGTGTAGATGTTAGAACATGGTATACACCATACACCATACCCGTAACTGACCAATAAGCCTCCTGTAAGATGAAATAAAGGAGGTGTACAGGGCCTGGCCTCAAAGAAAAGAGGCTAGGTGTAATCAAAAAACTAACCCTGATAAGGATAAAGCTAGGATCAATCCCTAGTGAGACGACAATTCATCCTTGGTTAGTATTTATAAAGCCAGAACACCTGCCTAATATAGTCTAAGCGAGCAACTACGCTATCTAAGTATATAGATGACTCCCTAATAGGTGTAATAATAATACTACTATGAGACCAAAATAACAAAGAGGACAGGCAGCATAACCTCCGGCCCTAGTGGTAGGCTGGAGGCATCTAATGAGACCGACCTAGTGTGCCTTCTTTTAGGCCAGTATGACCCCTCCCCACTGTCAGGTATGGGGCATGGAGCATCAGTAAACACCAAGACCAGTATTTTGACTCAGATAAAGCAGTTGAAGGGCAGGGTCTCGTTCAGGCCACCTGGTTGGACGCAGTCCATCCTATAAATCCATTGGGACTCTTTCTGAAGTAATCTCTGGTTGATATTACGTCTCCTATCAAAGGCTCTGATGGATTCCAATCCCTGGAACTTAATCACATTCACATCATTCGCATGAAACTGACGAACATGATTGGCCAAAGGAGTGCTGTCACCTCTCCTAATATTCCCCACGTGAGACAAGATCCTTCTGCGAAATTCCTGTATCGTCTTGCCCACATAATTGAGTAGGCAAGGACATGAAACCAAATAACCCACATTTTTGGATCTGCAGTTTATAAACTCTCTAATATCATAGGTGTCTTTGGTTTTCGCGCAGGTAAAGCTAGCTCCCTTAAGAATAAAGGGGCAGGCTAGACAGGCTCCACATGGAAAAGTGCCACAAGGGTGGTTAGAACCCTGCCAAGTTTGAGATAATACAGAAGGTGCTAGATGGCTCTTCACCACTCTGTCCCTTATGTTGCGACCATGCCGAAAAGTTAGAAGGCGGACCTCAGGGAGTATATGCCTCAGAACGCTGTCTTCCTGGAGTATGTGAAAAAATTTGTTTAGAAGCTGCCGCATGTGCGGTACCCCCCATCATATGTACTGATGATTCGAACAGTCTCATCTGTCACTTTAGGACGTGTCACTAGTAGGTTAGATCTCTGTTGACAGAATGCATGGGCCTGGGCTTGATCTAGAAGTTCAGGTGGATAACCTCTTGGAATAAATCTATTTCTGAGTTTGACACTTTCTGCCAAGAAATCATTATCTGAGGAGCAATTCCTTCTAAGACGCAGGAATTGCCCCTTTGGAATACCTGTACGTAAAGAATAGGGGTGAGAGCTCTCCCAGGAAAGGAGACTGTTTGTGGCAGTCTCCTTCCTGTGCAATGTCGTGGAGAGAGAGCCAGTAGACATCTTGAAAATGCAGATGTCCAAAAAGGAGATTGTACTCTCCTGAATTTCGGATGTGATTTTAAGGTTAATATTGTTAATATTAAGTCTGGATACAAATAGATGGAAATTGGCTACGGATCCAGTCCAGAGAATGAGGACATCATCAATGTATCTCACCCATAGTAATACTTTAGATGTAAAGGTGGCGTAAGTATCAGAAAATACGATAAGCTCCCCCCACCAGCCCAGAAACAGGAATGTTATTTAGAGCTGAGCTGATATATCTTAGCCTGCCGTATTATAAAGGATGCCTTAGAAGGGCTGCATATGAGCGTAATTCACTGCTTGCTGCCCACATGACAGTCGTGCAACACGCAGCAAGTACAACATTGCATACTTGTTTCGGGCCGCTGACTGCCATACACTATCTTGGCATGTATGCAGGCATAGTACGTGCCAAGATAGAACATGCAGCGATATTTATTGCACATATATTTCATGTAATATGTGTGATTGGCAGCAGGGAAGCCTATGGCAGCTTGGGACAGAATTTTCTGCATGGAATACGCATTTCCCAACACGGTTCTGTGAAGCAACCCTGATAAGTATGCTGTCAGCTATAGATGTATATATGCGTGTGTATAGAATATAGAATTCCATTTCTGAGTTTTGCTATTGAACCACATGAGTTCTAGGGAAAACAAAAGATCTCAGCAGCACACCTTCAGCCCAATAGGCTCACAAATAGGGAGAGAAGGATAGAATATGGCGTCAAGCCAATAGATGTGCGCTCACCTAGGGGATCCTCACTTCAAAGATCCCAATGCAGCATAGAGAAAATGTGTATGGAGAGCAGCATCAAGTAGAAGCTATTTCAGAAAGACATCCTGGAATCTTCAGGGAATCCAAATCCAACTCAATAAAGATGATAATTGGATTTGGATTCCCTGAAGATTCCAGGATGTCTTTCTGAAATAGCTTCTACTTGATGCTGCTCTCCATACACATTTTCTCTATACCACATGAGTTCTATGCACACCCCTTTACCCAACAGTCAAATGTTTTGGCACGTTAGTATAAATATGTCACATAGTTGTAAATCCTATTTTATATTTAGGACTTTGTACTTTGAGGACCTTTGTCACTTACCGAAGGTTGTTCTGGTCAGAGACATCTGGATCGGAGGCCTCCACTTTTAGAATTATTGATCCAATCGGGACATTTTCAGGTACTTGGACCTCATATTGATTCACTCTAAATACTGGAGCTTCATTTACATCTCCAACACTGATAAAAATAGTAGCGGTAGAGTTATTGCTGTACTCGGCTCCTGAAAGCTCAGCCCTGTTCCTGGCCACAATGATCAGGGTGTAATCCTTAACTTGCTCGTAATCCAGATCCTGGAAGCAATAAGTCAATTCAGAAAATGGCATTTACAAAAATGCTAAAGTATTGCTAGTGAATGTATTATACAGGAACACTATCTTTTCTCCTTAGGGAGAGCATCTAAAGGTGCGTGAGGAGACTTATAACACCATTCATGCTCCTCTGGGTAATATGTAAATAAGGGAGATGGAACAATACCTCTGCAGTCCTTTTTTGTTATTTATCATTTAATAAAAAAGAGAGAACTTTGCTTTATATTTGGCGATTACTGGTTTGCCTTTATTCGACTTTTAATGAGAGTCTTTTGAACAGTCCTGCAAGAGCGCCAAGGAACTCATTTTTGTGCATATTGTGCATCAACTTTCCTGTGGACCTATTGGAAGGCAGCATTTCTGCTAGTCAATGGTAGACTCTTTGTACAAGCTTTGTAACAATCACTGGGATTCATAGTAGTGAGGACCAGATCCCCATACAGGGGTTAAAGGGTAAAGACCTGCAGTCTCCAGGATCTGCCAAGTAAAGTAGCCTGCGCAAAACCTGATTGTGGTAGCACAATTGCTCTTCACACACCATTGCACACGCAAGATTGACCCTGTTCCCTGTTCATACATTGCTGTACAGCTTCATCCTACACTTGGATCCACTTACCTGCCGCCAAAATCTACAGTCTGTGCCATCATGTACAGTCTCTCCTTCATGGAGCTTACATAAAAAACACTTAAGATGATAAATAAGCAAAACCATTTATAGTCCTACTTTCCCTCCCTTTCCAGTAGAGTTACCTGAGGACCAAACTAAAACATTGACAATATACAGTTTGCAACAAGTAATTGTGCAGATCCTGCAATGTGGATATTGGGGAGTCGCTATTGGCATAACAACTGGTTAAAAAATCTGCGTACAGAAATGTCGCCTTTGTGCTTTGCCTCTTTTGCGGGGGAAAAATGTCAGAATTTCAATCTCCCTATTTCTGACTGCGCAAAGAGGGAGACTGATATTTTAACCCACTGTGACACAGAACGATCAAGCCGTCTCCTTCCTAACTAACAGGTACATTACTTTTGGCCAGCGTTCAATATGTCTATATGACAGACTCTCTTCACATGCGGTAAATATCAGTAAGTACAGCACTTTCCCTAAACGCCTCCTCATTACACAGAGGCTTGATCCATCCACCCCCTCATCACTCCAAAGTGCCAATTTAGGGCAGCAGGGAAGCTGAACTGACAGGAGTCCTAATAGGATGGAAGCATTTAAAAAACATTTCAAAATTCACGTAACTTTCATAGAACGGCAGGAAGTGCGGAGCGTGGAGTGCGCAGAAGAAAGGTGGAAGGAAAAGAAAGCCATCGTGTAAGCAGGCTTAGAAAGACATAATAACACAGTCAGTCACTGGCAACTCAAGGAAAGAAATAAAATGTAAAATGTTAGAGGTTTGCCAAAGCGGAGTAATATAATGATCCTGAAAACTGGGCAGCGTGAACCTGAACACCAAGGCGTCAAGCGAACATGTCTGCCAGGAGGAGACCGGCCTCCCCATCATTTACTGAACACGCGGGATCCGAAAAATAATAGGGATAATTGTGAACTAATATAGTGCTACATAAAGGGGACTATAAAAGATGGATGTTAGCTGAACTAGATCGGTCCACAAAGAAGCAGTATTATTGTACTCTTACTCTTGTACATCGGAGGCAGTATTATAGTAGTTATATCCTTGTACATAGGGAGCAGTATTATAGTAGTTATATTCTTGTACATAGGAAGCAGTATTATAGTAGTTATATTATTGTACATAGGGGGCAGTATTATAGTAGTTATATTCTTGTACATAGGAGCAGTATTATAGTAGTTATATTCTTGTACATAGGGGGCAGTATTATAGTAGTTATATTCTTGTACATAGGGCGCAGTATTATAGTAGTTATATTCTTGTACATAGGGGGCAGTATTATAGTAGTTATATTCTTGTGTATCGGGGGCAGTATTATAGTAGTTAAATTCTTGTACATAGGAGGCAGTATTATAGTAGTTATATTCTTGTACATAGGGGGCAGTATTATAGTAGTTATATTCTTGTACATAGGGGGCAGTATTATAGTAGTTATATTCTTGTACATAGGGGGCAGTATTATAGTAGTTATATTCTTGTACATAGGGGGCAGTATTATAGTAGTTATATTCTTGTGTATCGGGGGCAGTATTATAGTAGTTATATTCTTGTACATAGGAGGCAGTATTATAGTAGTTATATTCTTGTACATAGGGGGCAGTATTATAGTAGTTATATTCTTGTGTATCGGGGGCAGTATTATAGTAGTTATATTCTTGTACATAGGGGGCAGTATTATAGTAGTTATATTCTTGTACATAGGGGGCAGTATTATAGTAGTTATATTCTTGTACATAGGAGGTAGTATTATAGTAGTTATATTCTTGTACATAGGGGGCAGTATTATAGTAGTTATATTCTTGTACACAGGAGCAGTATTATAGTAGTTATATTCTTGTACACAGGGGGCAGTATTATAGTAGTTATATTCTTGTACATAGGAGCAATATTATAGTAGTTATATTCTTGTACATAGGAGCAGTATTATAGTAGTTATATTCTTGTACATAGCGGGCAGTATTATAGTAGTTATATTCTTGTACATAGGGGGCAGTATTATAGTAGTTATATTCTTGTACATAGGCGGCAGTATTATAGTAGTTTTATTCTTGTACATAGGGGGCAGTATTATAGTAGTAATATTCTTGTATATAGGGGACAGTATTATAGTAGTTATATTCTTGTACATAGGGGGCAGTATTATAGTAGTTATATTCTGGTACATAGGGGGCAGTATTATAGTAGGTATATTCTTGTACATAGGCGGCAGTATTATAGTAGTTATATTCTGGTACATAGGGGCAGTATTATAGTAGTTATATTCTTGTACATAGGAGGCAGTATTATAGTAGTTATATTCTTGTACATAGGGGGCAGTATTATAGTAGTTATATTCTTGTACATAGGAGCAGTATTAGAGTAGTTATATTCTTTTTTCATAGGAGGCAGTATTATAGTAGTTATATTCATGTACATAGGGGGCAGTATTATAGTAGTTATATACTTGTACATAGGGGGCAGTATTATAGTAGTTATATTCTCGTACACAGGAGCAGTATTATAGTAGTTATATTCTTGTACATAGGGGGCAGTATTATAGTAGTTATATTCTTGTACACAGGGGGCAGTATTATAGTAGTTATATTCTTGTACATAGGAGCAATATTATAGTAGTTATATTCTTGTACATAGGGGGCAGTATTTAAGTAGTTATATTCTTGTATATAGGGGACAGTATTATAGTAATTATATTCTTGTACATAGGGGGCAGTATTATAGTAGTTATATTCTTGTACATAGGAGGCAGTATTATAGTAGTTATATTCTTGTACATAGGAGGCAGTATTATAGTATTTATATTCTTGTATGTAGGGGGCAGTATTATAGTAGTTATATACTTGTACATAGGGGCAGTATTATAGTAGTTATATTCTTGTACATAGAGGGCAGTATAATAGTAGTTATATTCTTGTACATAGGGGGCAGTATTATAGTAGTTATATTCTTGTACATCGGGGGCAGTATTATAGTAGTTATATTCTTGTACATAGGAGCAATATTATAGTAGTAATATTCTTGTACATAGGGGGCAGTATTATAGTAGTTATATTCTTGTACATAGGGGGCAGTATTATAGTAGTTATATTCTTGTACACAGGAACAGTATTATAGTAGTTATATTCTTGTACACAGGGGCAGTATTATAGTAGTTATATTCTTGTACATAGGAGCAATATTATAGTAGTTATATTCTTGTACATAGGGGGCAGTATTATAGTAGTTATATACTTGTGCATAGGGGGCAGTATTATAGTAGTTATATTCTTGTATATAGGGGACAGTATTATAGTAGTTATATTCTTGTACATAGGAGGCAGTATTATAGTAGTTATATTCTTGTACATAGGAGGCAGTATTATAGTAGTTATATTCTTGTATGTAGGGGGCAGTATTATAGTAGTTATATACTTGTACATAGGGGCAGTATTATAGTAGTTATATTCTTGTACATAGAGGGCAGTATAATAGTAGTTATATTCTTGTACATAGGGGGCAGTATTATAGTAGTTCTATTCTTGTCCATAGGAGAGGATAGACGTGTGCTTGTGAGCTCCCAGTAGGGAGGAGGCATGGCCTCTGACCCAGGAGGAAGTGAGTGCAGCTGGGCTGACGATCCTGGGAGAGCCCAGAGCCTGGAGTGTGGCTTGCAGCATGGAGATCAAGAAAGTGGTAACCAGGAAATGGTGGCTGGTGAGATTACTGAATCATGTAAAGCATTTGGATTGAGTATGAAAGTGACTAAGAAAAGTTTATTTAAACTGGAAAGACAAATTTTGAAGTTAAGAGAAGAGATTAAGATAGAGATGGATCCGAAGACAAAGCTGATGAAGTGTGAATGCCTGGATAATTGCACACGTGAGCTTGCTATATTAAAGGAGCGACTAGACAAAGAAGCAAATGCAATACCTAAAGTAGAAAACTGGGTAATGGAGAAAAAGAAGGAGGCCAGAGTGCAAAACATGAAGAGGGAGGCCAGAGTGCAAAACATGAAGATTAAAGAAGCCATTGAGAAAAAAGGTACTGATTATAATGCTGTGTATAGTATGGTGGAGCAGGGAACCCCTCTGAGATGTGTGGGTGCAGCACCTGGAGGGTCACTTCTTTCAGGGTCATTGAGTATGGGAGCTGAGCTATCAGACTCTGAAAATGCTGCTAATACTGAGGAGCAAAATGTGACAGTCAATGAGGGGTTAATTGCAAAGGACTCTGTTTGCTGTGCTGATGAAATGAATGCAAGTAGTAATCTTGCGTATGCTTCAGGTACTGACATTGTAAATGAAACACCGTGCAGTGTAATGAGTGAAGAGACAACTACATGGACTGGAGCAGATATGGTGGAGATTAGTGAAGGCTCTCAGCCATCTGCAGAGGAGTGTATACAGCAATCTGCAGGACAGTCTCATACCACCGCAGGTGTGTCTACAGGACAGTGTGAAACCACCGCAGGTGTGTCTGCAGGACAGTGTGAAACCACCACAGGTGTGTCTGCAGGACAGTCTCATACCACCGCAGGTGTGTCTGCAGGACAGTGTGAAACCACCGCAGGTGTGTCTGCAGATCAATCAGGAGTCAGTAAGCCTGCTGATGAGGAAAGGTCAGGCACTCATCCCTCTGCTGACCGTCCACAATTCAACAGACTATTCTCCAATGTTACAAAGTCAGCTACCCCTCCACCACAGAGGAGAAACGCTGTCAGGATTAAGTACACGGGGCCAGAGGAGAACATTCCCTCCAGACTGTACATTGGGAAAAGTCTCCTAAAAGACTTTATGAAGTTCAAAGCCTCTGAGGTGTACGCTCTGATCCATATCCCCTCCAGCAGAATCTACGACATCAGCTTTAAGCTGCAATATGACTTGGATGCATTCTGGAGTATATATAATGACACAAGGGGACAGTCAATCTGGGAGTATCTCCAGGTGATCCAGCTGTCCAAGCCTCAGGTGGTGAGGGCCACCATATTGTTCCAGTCTGAGGTGGTGGCGCTGGCAGATCTGGAGCACTGGCTGAGTAGGCAATGTATGATCATGAACTATCCAGAAAAAATCTATGATGAGGAGGGAATCTGGAATGGTGGATACACTGTAAAGATCCAATTAGAGCGAGCCAATGGTGTGACCAGACATCTACCGCACTCCTTCTATCTAGGCTCAGAGAGAGGAATATGCTATTACCCTGGTCAGCCTCGTCTGTGTCATAGGTGTGGGGGCAGACACCTCGCTTTCAACTGCTCTCGAGTCAAGTGTTCATTATGTGGACAGTTTGGACATTCAAAAAGCGATTGTAGAGGTCCCGTCATCTGTAACCTGTGCTTAGGAGCAGGTCATACATTCCGGGAGTGTCCACATGCAGAGCATAATAAAGGAGGTGATGATATCGGCATAGAGCCCATGGAGGAAGGTAAAGAGGACGTCGCCGCAAGAGCAAATACAGCCCCAGAATCCAACAGTCCTAATACTAATGTAGTGCAAAGTACCAGTGACCCTGCTTTAGAGACTGATAACTCACCCGCTGCACTACAAGTACCAGCAGAGGGAGAGATGGATTGTCCTCCCACTACAGTACAAGTACCAGCCACCGAGAATGCATCTGATGGAAAAAGAAAAATCCTTGCTGTAAGAAGTGAAAAATCCCCTGTTGTACTACAAGCACCAGCTATTGAAGAGAAACCTCATGAAAATAAGAAAGTATGCAATAAATCAGTTGCTAAATCACCTGAACAGAAGTCATGTAAGGCTGCAGAACCCTCCGACCGAGCCACAAGGCCCAGACGCCCCTCTGTGGATGAAGAGGGGTTCCAGGCGGTTAAAAGAAAGAATAAAACTGCAGATCCTGCTAGAAAAGTCACCGCAGCAAAGAAAACCCCGGATCAGCCGGTGCCGGCCATAACCTCCGGACAGTATGGAGTGCTGGGAGAAGAATCAGAGGAGAAGTCAGAGAAAGAATGTGTCTCTTTAAATAACTCTGATGATGACCTTCAGGAAGAGGAACCTCAACCATCAGTGTCCACCAAAAGATGGGGCTCTGCAGGTGACAGCAGCGGACGGAGGAGGAAAAGCAAGAAAGACCAGTGACTTAAATGAGTTTGAGAGTCTGCTCTATAAATGTGAACAGTGTAAAGACTAAGAACAGGAGGCAGGCGATCTACCAGCGGCTGTCAGAGGAGAGATCTGATGTCTTCTGCTTACAGGAGACCTACCTGAAGAGTAATGCTGATGTGTATGCAGCCAGGAGGGACTGGAGACATGGAGCATCATTCTGGTCCTTTGGATTGGAGAGAAATGATGGTGTGGGAATTCTCTTCAATAAGGACGTAGAGGTGGAAAGGGTCCTGGAGATCAGTCCAGGCCGGTGCCTGATGCTGGACTTTATATTGGACACTATATATTATAGAGTTATTAATATCTATGCTCCTCAGACTAGAAAGGAGAGGAGGGAGTTGTTCCAACTGATGAAGCCGTATTGTTTTACATCTCGGGTGTTCATAATGTGCGGGGATTTTAATAGTGTCTCCAGTAATGTAGATAGAACCAGTAGTCACAAACAACTGAGGTATGATGAGAACTTCCTCAATAATCTGGTCCAGCAGGCTCATTTAGTTGACCCCTATCGCTTACAATATGCTAAGAGATCTTACACCTATCATAAGGGAGGTAATGCCAGCAGAATAGATCGTATCTATATTAAGAAAGGCATGAAGTGCACCAAGTATAGGATCAGCCCCATAGAGTTCTCTGATCATTGTATAGTCAGTGTCACGCTGGGTCAGGATGGGACCGGGGTCTGCGGTCGGGGATACTGGAAGATGAACAGTTCCCTGCTGCAGGATCCACAGTTTATTGAGGCCTTCACTACCTTCTATACTGAGCGGAGGACTACCCAATGTATGTGTGATGATACGGCAGAGTGGTGGGAGTGCATGAAAGGGGACATCAAGCAGTTTATGATTAGAGCTGCCAGGAGACGCAGTAATGTGGAGTATATGAGGTATTCTATGCTGAGACGACAGCTGAGCCACTTGTATGGTCGGATGAATGGTGGGGAGAAGGTGGATGGAGCGAGCATCAGCCAGATAAAGCAGAAGATGAAAGAACTGCAGTATGATCGCTTCAAGTCTCTTAAAGCTGAGGGACAGTTTGATAATTGGAGGGTTTACACCCCGGACCCTTTTATTGCCTGTAAGAATAGGGTTAGTAAGAAGCTTATGACTGGGCTATTAGATGAGAACGGTACAGAGCAGTCAGAGCAGAAGAAACTCCAACAGATCATTGGAGATTACTATGGGAATCTTTTCCAAGGGGGGCAGATCAGGGAGGATGACATTAAATGCTATCTGAAGAGTGCGACTCCGCCCAAATTAGACCCAGTGCAAGCAGAATGCATGATTGTGTCCATAACTGAGGAGGAAGTGAAAAGAAGCATTGACTCCTTAAAGCCCAAGAAGAGTCCGGGGCTGGATGGCCTGACCAGCGAGTTCTATAAAGAGTTCAGAGACTTACTAGCTCCAGACTTGGTGCAGGTTTATAATGATTGCCTCTCTGCAGGGAAGATGCTGGACTCTCACTGGAAATCTGTGTTGGTTCTTTTGGCAAAAAAGGGAAATTTAAAAGATATTAAAAATTGGCGCCCACTGTCTCTGCTAAATACGGATTATAAAATCTTGGCCAAGATCTTGTATTATAGACTAAGTGATGTGGCGGATGAATTAATTATTGCTAATCAGACATGTGGCGTAAAAGGCCGAACAATAGAGGACTCACTACTACTGGTGAGAGAAGCCATAACCTATATGAAACTGCATGGTGAAGGGGCATATGTGGTTGGCTTAGACCAGAGTAAGGCCTTTGATAGAGTTCATCATGGATACTTGTATCAGGTGTTGTTGGAGTACGGCCTTCCGGTACGCTTTGTACAATGGCTGCAGGTTCTCTATAAGGGAGCGGTAAGCCAACCTCTGATTAATGGTCACCTAGGAGATCCCTTCAGGATTATGTCAGGGGTGAGGCAGGGTTGTCCTCTCAGCCCACTATTATATGTCTTTAGTCTGGACCCTTTCCTGAGGAAGCTACATGCTGATGGGGATTTACAGGGGTTGAGGTGTCATCTTCATGGGAAAGTGGAAGTTATAAAGTTTAGTGCTTATGCGGATGATGTGACACTTCTGGTGACGTCTGCAGATGATTGTGCAGCACTTGAGCAGGACATAGCAGAATTTTCCAGAGTCTCAAATTCAGTGGTGAATATGGAGAAGAGCGAGGCATTGTGGTTAGGGAGAGATAGCGAAGTCTTTTCGGTGCCCTTCAGGCAAGTTCAGGATAAAATTAAAATTTTGGGAGTTGAGTTTGGAAAAGTAGATGAAGGGAAGGTGAATTGGGAGGAGAGGCTGGCGGTGTGTGAGCAGAAGGAGCGGAGCTGGAAGCATTGGAGGCTGACATACCAGGAGAAGGTCGGCCTTATGAGAAGATTCCTGCTTCCACTCTTTTTGTATATCTCAGTGGTGTTTCCAGTGCCAGATAGTCTGCGGCCCAGACTAACCAATGTCTTCTTCAACTTCTTGTATGGTAGTAGGGTGAGCATAGTGAAGAGGAACATTGCCTATCTCCCCCATAGGGAGGGAGGACTCTCCATGCCTTGTCCAGAATTATTCTTAAACTTGATGTTTTTGATGCGAAATTTCTCATTCTGTAAAAATTCGGTGCAGAAACCTTGGTGCGATCTGTTCAGGAGCCAGATCCAGCAATTTGTATCTGTATGGTCGGTAGGTGATGCCATTAAGAGGATCTCAGGACGTATTAAGAACAACGTGTCTTGGTATGGAGTACATGTCATCAGTAAGATCATTAAGTGGAGGATTTTGTATGATGAGGTCAGATTGTCCAGTAGGAAGGAGATCTATGACAGATTGTTGAGATCTCATTTCAGTGTCCAGATACAGCTGAGGGGGGCGCCACATTTAGATGTGAAACAGACTGCACAAATCTTACAGGATTCTAGAGTGCCGACACACATGAGGGATGTGGCATGGCTGGCATTTCATGGGAAGATGTATGTCAGAGACAATTTGAAATGTCGCAATGTAACAAATAGATCTTGTCCTAGAGAAGAGTGTGGTCAGTGTGTAGAGACAATGGAGCATCTTCTTTTAGACTGTCCATTTAGTATACAGTTATGGGAGGCGGTGTCTCTGGCCCTGCAGTTACCCCAACTGAGAAGGCAGCCATATTGCCAAGTAGTGTATGGAGACTTCCTGCCTCAGCTTAGTGAATATAACAGAAGTACTCTATATGTGATAAATGTGGTGACCGTGTACCATCTGTGGGGTGCAAGATGCTGTCTGGTCATCAATAAGGAAGTCAACTCCTGTAAAAATGTCATGAAGAACATCATTGAAAGTCTGAAAACCGTATATAAGAAAGACCTAGAAAACAATGTACATAGTATAAACTGGAGGAGGATCCGGGTACCAACGTCTGTGCGGGTGTGCTGAAGTTTATTTTGTTCTATTTTTCTGTTTTCGTTGTTGAATCTTATGTTTATATTGTAAATATATTGTAATAATTTTGTTGCAAGTTTTTAAATAAAAAGATCATTATAGTAGTTATATTCTTGTACATCGGGGGCAGTATTATAGTAGTTATATTCTTGTACATAGGAGCAATATTATAGTAGTAATATTCTTGTACATAGGGGGCAGTATTATAGTAGTTATATTCTTGTACATAGGGGGCAGTATTATAGTAGTTATATTCTTGTACACAGGAGCAGTATTATAGTAGTTATATTCTTGTACACAGGGGGCAGTATTATAGTAGTTATATTCTTGTACATAGGAGCAATATTATAGTAGTTATATTCTTGTACATAGGGGGCAGTATTATAGTAGTTATATTCTTGTACATAGGAGGTAGTATTATAGTAGTTATATTCTTGTACATAGGGGGCAGTATTATAGTAGTTATATTCTTGTACACAGGAGCAGTATTATAGTAGTTATATTCTTGTACACAGGGGGCAGTATTATAGTAGTGATATTCTTGTACATAGGAGCAATATTATAGTAGTTATATTCTTGTACATAGGAGCAGTATTATAGTAGTTATATTCTTGTACATAGCGGGCAGTATTATAGTAGTTTTATTCTTGTACATAGGGGGCAGTATTATAGTAGTAATATTCTTGTATATAGGGGACAGTATTATAGTAGTTTTATTCTTGTACATAGGGGGCAGTATTATAGTAGTTATATTCTGGTACATAGGGGGCAGTATTATAGTAGGTATATTCTTGTACATAGGAGGCAGTATTATAGTAGTTATATTCTTGTACATAGGGGCAGTATTATAGTAGTTATATTCTTGTACATAGGAGGCAGTATTATAGTAGTTATATTCTTGTACATCGGGGGCAGTATTATAGTAGTTATATTCTTGTACATAGGGGGCAGTATTATAGTAGTTATATTCTTGTACATAGGAGCAGTATTAGAGTAGTTATATTCTTTTTACATAGGAGGCAGTATTATAGTAGTTATATACTTGTACATAGGGGGCAGTATTATAGTAGTTATATACTTGTACATAGGGGGCAGTATTATAGTAGTTATATTCTTGTACATAGGAGGCAGTATTATAGTAGTTATATTCTTGTACATAGGAGCAGTATTATAGTAGTTATATTCTTGTACATAGGGGGGCAGTATTATAGTAGTTATATTCTTGTATATAGGGGACAGTATTATAGTAGTTATATTCTTGTACATAGGGGGCAGTATTATAGTAGTTATATTCTGGTACATAGGGGGCAGTATTATAGTAGGTATATTCTTGTACATAGGAGGCAGTATTATAGTAGTTATATTCTGGTACATTGGGGCAGTATTATAGTAGTTATATTCTTGTACATAGGAGGCAGTATTATAGTAGTTATATTCTTGTACATAGGGGGCAGTATTATATTAGTTATATTCTTGTACATAGGGGGCAGTATTATAGTAGTTATATTCTTGTACATAGGAGCAGTATTAGAGTAGTTATATTCTTTTTACATAGGAGGCAGTATTATAGTAGTTATATTCATGTAGATAGGGGGCAGTATTATAGTAGTTATATACTTGTACATAGGGGGCAGTATTATAGTAGTTATATTCTCGTACACAGGAGCAGTATTATAGTAGTTATATTCTTGTACATAGGGGGCAGTATTATAGTAGTTATATTCTTGTACATAGGGGCAGTATTATAGTAGTTATATTCTTGTATGTAGGGGACAGTATTATAGTAGTTATATTCTTGTACATAGGGGGCAGTATTATAGTAGGTATATTCTTGTACATAGGAGCAGTACTATAGTAGTTATATTCTTGTATATAGAGGGCAGCATTATAGTAGTTATATTCTTGTACATAGGAGTCAGTATTATAGTACTTATATATTTGTACAGAGTAGGCAGTATTATAGTAGTTATATTCATGTACAAAGGGAGCGGTATTATAGTAGGTATATTCTCGTACATAGGAGCAGTATAATAGTAGTTATATTCTTGTACATAGGGGGCAGTATTATAGTAATTATATTCTTGTACATAGGAGGCAGTATTATAGTAGTTATATTCTTGTATATTAGGGGCAGTATTATAGTAGTTATATTCTTGTACATAGGAGGCAGTATTATAGTAGTTATATTCTTGTACGTAGGGAGCATCTTTTCTGTCCTGCTTTACGTGCAGCTGAATGCCTTGTTCTTGCTTTTTTCATTCGCCGCGTCCTTTGCCAAGATAGCACATCTTGTTTTCTGCTGTGTCGGCAGATTTATCACCAAGTGAACATGTATGGGACCATCTGAGACACGAACTTCCACAGGCTATGAGTTTTCACAATCTCAATGCTCAGTTACAGCAAATTTGGACCGATATGCCACAGAATACCATACAGAACCTGTATGCTTCCATGCCCACCCGTATCACATCTTGTATGCAAGCTAGAGGGGGTACAACAGTGTACGAGAGCCTCCCTTAAAGTGGTTAGGTTTCAGCAGTAAATGATCCTTTTGCACTGATATTGTAATCACTTACGTATATCAAGGTTACAATCAAGTTTCATTCCTGGTCCTCCCACGGTCCAAGTCTTGTTCTCCTTCCGTCCTTCCTCGCTTCTTCCCTTCCTCCTGTTTCAGAAGGGCTTCATAAGCCCACTGGGGGACTGCCTTCTCTCATTTCCGTATGATATCAGAAAATCTTCCTTAAAGGGGTGGTCTCACGAAAGCAAGTGGGTCTATACACTTCTGTATGGCCATATTAATGCACTTTGTAATATACATCGTGCATTAAATATGAGCCATACAGAAGTTATTCACTTACCTGCTCCGTTGCTAGCGTCCCCGTTGCCATGGTTCCGTCTAACTTCGGTGTCTTCTTGCTTTTTTAGACGCGCTTGCGCAGATGGATCTTCTCCCTTCGGCTGGTCTTGGAAGCATCGGCGTTTTGGCTCCGCCCCCTTGTACGCGTCATCGCGTAGCTCCGCCCCCGTCACATGCCGATTCCAGCCAATCAGGAGGCTGGAACCGGCACACGTCATGGGGCGGAGCTACGCGACGACGCGTACAAGGGGGCGGAGCCAAAACGCCGATGCTTCCAAGACCAGCCGAAGGGAGAAGATCCATCTGCGCAAGCGCGTCTAAAAAAGCAAGAAGACACCGAAGTTAGACGGAACCATGGCAACGGGGACGCTAGCAACGGAGCAGGTAAGTGAATAACTTCTGTATGGCTCATATTTAATGCACGATGTATATTACAAAGTGCATTAATATGGCCATACAGAAGTGCATAGACCCACTTGCTTTCGTGAGACAACCCCTTTAAGTTCATTCTCCTATCACTCACCTTGGTCCACATTCAGCTGAAGTTGAACTTTTGAAATCCCCTACAGGTACATTTCTACCCTCTTTTTTAGAGTTAGAACCTGGAAACCCGCCCCCACCACCACCACCACCACCACCGTCCATCCTTCCTAATGTCCCCACTTTGAATCTCAACACAAGAATGCCAGTCACAAATTTGAAGCCTAAAATCCATCTTCCTGTAGTACGATTCAAAAATCACACAATTTTACCCATCTGTCCGACCAGTCCCCAATATTCGTAAAAGGTCCATAAGAGAAGAGGCAAGAGGGCAAGGAAATGTGTCTTTAAAAAGACCTAAAATCACAACCATAATGAAGAAATAACCCCTGAATTAAGCCAGAAGATGGGTTTCTTCAACATATCTAATTAGTCCCTGAAGAAAGAATAAAGCTGAGGTTTTAGCCAAAGGCCTGTCTTTTAGCCCTTCCCACTTTCCTGAACCTTTTACTCTTTTTAATGGAACTTAACAAATTTATCAAGAAGCTGACTATCAACCGTCTCTTTTCTATGAATCTTTTTAGTGCCTCTACCCCTCTTTTATTAAACCATACGGTCTCACCTTTTACCATATTAGAGGACCTTCTGACAACCGATCTTAAGCCAGAGAGTAAGTTTTACTCTATTGAAAGTCAGGGAAATTTTATAGATCACTTTTATCAGACTGTTTTAGACAAATTTTCTAAGATGTAGAAACAGAAGAAAAGAATGAAACATTAAATCAACAGCTTACTGTAAGCCTGGGTTCGCACGGGGCAGATTTGCTGCGGTTTTGCCGCGGTTTGCTGTTGCATATCCGCACTGCAGCAAAACTGCTGCGTTTGCAGTGCAAATGTGTTTGGGCAAAAAGCTGTTCTGGCAGGACAGATTTTTTCCGCACTGCCGTAGTGTGGAAATGCAGTTGCAGCGCGGTTTTTCAAGAGCAGCATGTCAATTCTTTTGACTTTTTCACAGTGTTTTTTTGTCCATAGACCTCTATGGACGCAGCAAAATTCGCACCAAAATACGCTGCAAAAGTAAAAAAGCGCTTCATTAAAAAATGCTTGCAGATTTTCCGTGCCAAAAAAGCGCAGAAAATACAGAAGACAAAAATAATATTTGAAGTGGTTTTTCTGCAGAAGCAGTTCTTCTGCGGCAAAACCTTAGCCCAAAAACCGCCCCGTGTGAACCCAGTCCAAGAAGACTGGCCTCTACAGATGAGTTGGGTATTACAAATGCTGACAAAGGTGGAGACGTTGTAATAAAGGACAAAGAGTACTGCAAGAATGAAGCACTGAGAATCCTGAGTGATAAAGAATATTATAAAAAACTTCATAAAAATCCTACGAAACAAATCTCTACATCCCTTTTCGCCTTGATCACGCTCTATCATGAAATTGCCTTACAAAAAAAAAGAGCAAAATTTTATTTGCATTTTAAATCCTGAGGTGCCATACTTCTATTTTCTCCCGAAGTTGCACAAAGACCCGCTCAGGCCACTAGGTTGGTCCATCATTTTAGATGTGGACTCCAGTACATGCGTACTCTCTGATTAGATAGACTGGCATTTATAAAAATATGTAATTAATCCTCCGCTAAAGTGGCGTAGCAAGGTCAGGTGGTACCCGATGCGAGAAAATTTTTTGCAACCCTGACCCCCCTGCACTTCTAATGGAGCCCAGACGAGTTACTCACAGTCACAAGCACTGGCAAACCCTGTGACATGCGTTCAAAAACTAAGCTCGAAATCACTGTAAAATGCCAGGGTTCCGAGCGGCATTTAAGTGAATGCATGCATGAGAGTGGCCTTACAGGGGAAAACATGCCCCAATAATGACAGTAGTCACTGACAGAGCTGATTAGTGGCTGCTAAGACCCTGCAGCTCTGCCGTGGCAGGGGGCACCCGGTGGTCATGTGATCAGAGAGTCGAATAGCGTAAATAACACTTCCGCTTTTTTTATTGACTACATAGTACTCATTGTGCCCTATGTATCCTGCAAGAAAGAAGGCAGAAGCGGTTCTTCGGCTGTCACTCACCTTACCTGCTCCTTCTTCATTGAAGGAGCTTTAATCTCCATGCCCATGATTTTACTATCAGCTGGGATTAAAGTCCAGGACCAGGTGCCATAAATTTATGGTGCTTAGTCCTTAATGGGTTAAGGCCATTTTCAAAACCTCATCCACGCGCTGCAGAAATAGACCTGCAGTACAGATATTAACCCCTTAACACTGCAGGGCGTACAGTAACGTCCTGCAGCTTCGGAGTATGTATTGTAGCACAGCGGGGGTTAAAGAGCACACCAAACGGTCACTTTTCTTCTTGTTTGGTTTATTTTATACAGTCTTTAACAGAAACATAAATGACTGGGTCTCCAGAGAAATAATAAATTATAGCAACATCAAAAGTCTCTGTTCAAGTTTAGCCCTCCACAGTCCGGAGGTGAAGCAGGTAAATCCTCAGCTAAGGAGACCATACAAGTCCCTAGAGTTGCACAGACCTGTGGATGTCCAGAGCACAGCTGGTCCTTATGCCTTCAATCTCTCAGGCTCTAGTCCAAGGGCAGGCATATCCCCCAGGGGTCCAACTGGAACCATGCAGTGCCTCATCCACAGCGCCTCTCTACTGTATACAACAGGAGTCACCGGTTAACTGCAGCCTGAATCTCCTAGGCACACACCTCCCTCTACCTTCCACCTGTCTCCTTAAATGGCATGCTGGACAGGTTGTAAAATCTGGCCTGGAGTGAAAGAAGACCGGACTACCTCACAGAGGCTAATAACCTCTGTGACACATACCTTTCACTCCAGACCATTCCTCTCACCTTGTTACATACCTCCCCCCTCTGCCCCAAGCCGTCCGACTGGGCACCAACTGCAACTGCACAGTAAATCCTAGACAGGGCATCTGCATTACCATGTAATTTTCCCGGCCTCTGTTACACTTCAAAGTCAAATTCTTGTAACGTTAAGAACCACCTTGTCACCCTGGCATTATATGATTCAGGACTTCTGTTTGTTACTCTCGCCGTCCAGGACATATACAGCAGCTTTCGTCAGCAGCTCCAACGCATCAATCCTCCCAGCTTCCCTCACAGTCCCGCTCTCACATCCATACATGGCTCTGGGGTAATATACTGAGGAGAATCTACCTCACCTCTACGTGTATATACTGAGAAGAATCTACCTCCCCTCTATGTGTATATACTGAGCAGAATCTACCTCACCTCTGTGTGTATATACTGAGGAGAATCTACCTCACCTCTGTGTATATACTGAGGAGAATCTACCTCACCTCTGTGTATATACTGAGGAGAATCTAGCTCACCTATTTGTGTATATACTGAGGAGAATCTAGCTCACCTCTACGTGTATATACTGAGAAGAATCTACCTCCCCTCTATGTGTATATACTGAGCAGAATCTACCTCACCTCTGTGTGTATATACTGAGCAGAATCTACCTCACCTCTGTGTGTATATACTGAGGAGAATCTACCTCACCTCTACATGTATATACTGAGGAGAATCTACCTCACCTCTATGTGTATATACTGAGGAGAATCTACCTCCTCTCTATGTGTATATACTGAAGAGAATCTACCTCCCCTCTATGTGTATATACTGAGGAGAATCTACCTCACCTCTACGTGTATATACTGAGGAGAATCTACCTCACCTCTACGTGTATATACTGAGGAGAATCTACCTCACCTCTATGTGTATATACTGAAGAGAATCTACCTCACCTCTGTGTGTATATACTGGGGATAATCTACCTCACCTCTATGTGTTTGCACTGAAGAGAATCTACCTCACCTCTATGTGTATATACTGAGGAGAATCTACCTCACCTCTGTGTGTATATACTGAGGAGAATCTACCTCACCTCTGTGTATGAATACTGAGGAAAATCTACCTCCCCTCTATGTGTATACACTGAGGAAAATCTACCTCACCTCTATGTGTATATACTGAGGAGAATTTACCTTACCTCTATGTGTATATACTGAGGAGAATCTGCCTCACCTCTATGTGTATATTACTGAGGAGAATCTACCTCCCCTGTATGTGTATATACTGAGGAGAATCTACCTCACCTCTGTGTATATACTGAGGAGAATCTACCTCACCTCTATGTGTATATACTGAGGAGAATCTACCTCACCTGTATGTGTATATTACTGAGGAGAATCTACCTCCCCTCTGTGTGTATATAAAGAGGAGAATCTACCTCCTCTCTGTGTGTATATACTGAGGAGAATCTACCTCACCTCTATGTGTATATACTGAGGAGAATCTACCTCACCTCTATGTGTATATACTGAGGAGAATCTACCTCACCTCTATGTGTATATACTGAAGAGAATCCACCTCACCTCTGTGTGTATATACTAAAGAGAATCTACCTCACCTCTGTGTGTATATACTGGGGATAATCTACCTCACCTCTATGTGTTTGTACTGAAGAGAATCTACCTCACCTCTATGTGTATATACCGAGGAGAATCTACCTCCCCTCTGTGTGTATATACTGAGGAGAATCTACCTCCCCTCTGTGTGTATATACTGAGGAGAATCTACCTCACCTCTGTGTGTATATACTGAGGAGAATCCACCTCACCTCTATGTGTATATACTGATGAGAATCCACCTCACCTCTATGTGTATATACTGAGGAGAATCTACATCCCCTCTATGAGTATATACTAAGGAGAATCTACCTCCCCTCCATGTGTATACTGAGGAGAATCTACCTCACCTGTATGTGTATATTACTGAAGAGAATCTACCTCACCTCTATGTGTATATACTAAGGAGAATCTACCTCACCTCTGTGTGTATATACTGAGGAAAATCTACCTCCCCTCTATGTGTATACACTGAGGAGAATCTACCTCACCTCTATGTGTATATACTGAGGAGAATCTACCTCACCTCTATGTGTATATACTGAGGAGAATTTACCTCACCTCTATGTGTATATACTGAGGAGAATTTACCTTACCTCTATGTGTATATACTGAGGAGAATCTGCCTCACCTCTATGTGTATATACTGAGGAGAATCTACCTCATCTGTATGTGTATATTACTGAGGAGAATCTACCTCATCTGTATGTGTATATACTGAGGAGAATCTACCTCACCTCTGTGTATATACTGAGGAGAATCTACCTCACCTCTATGTGTATATACTGAGGAGAACCCCCCCCCCCTCTATGTGTATATACTGAGCAGAATCTACCTCACCTCTGTGTATATACTGAGGAGAATCTACCTCACCTCTACGTGTATATACTGAGGAAAATCTGCCTCACCTCTACGTGTATATACTGAGGAGAATCTACCTCACCTCTACGTGTATATACTGAGGAGAATCTACCTCACCTCTATGTGTATATACTGAGGAGAATCTACCTCACCTCTATGTGTATATACTGAAGAGAATCTACCTCCCCTCTATGTGTATATACTGAGGAGAATCTACCTCACCTCTACGTGTATATACTGAGGAGAATCTACCTCACCTCTACGTGTATATACTGAGGAGAATCTACCTCACCTCTATGTGTATATACTGAAGAGAATCTACCTCACCTCTGTGTGTATATACTAAAGAGAATCTACCTCACCTCTGTGTGTATATACTGAGGAGAATCTACCTCACCTCTATGTGTATATACTGAGGAGAATCTACCTCCCCTCTGTGTGTATATACAGAGGAGAATCTACATCCCCTCTATGAGTATATACTAAGGAGAATCTACCTCTCCTCCATGTGTATACTGAGGAGAATCTACCTCACCTGTATGTGTATATTACTGAAGAGAATCTACCTCTCCTCTATGTGTATATACTAAGGAGAATCTACCTTACCTCTGTGTGTATATACTGAGGAAAATCTACCTCCCCTCTATGTGTATACACTGAGGAGAATCTACCTCACCTCTATGTGTATATACTGAGGAGAATTTACCTTACCTCTATGTGTATATACTGAGGAGAATCTGCCTCACCTCTATGTGTATATTACTGAGGAGAATCTACCTCCCCTGTATGTGTATATACTGAGGAGAATCTACCTCACCTCTGTGTATATACTGAGGAGAATCTACCTCATCTGTATGTGTATATTACTGAGGAGAATCTACCTCCCCTCTGTGTGTATATAAAGAGGAGAATCTACCTCCTCTCTGTGTGTATATACTGTAGAGGATCTGTATGTGTATATTATTGAGAATCTACCTCCCCTCTATGTGTATATTATTGAAGAGAATCTACCTCACCTGTATGTGTATATACTGAGGAGAATCTACCTCACCTCTATGTGTGTATACTGAGGAGAATCTACCTCACCTCTGTGTGTATATACTGAGGAGAATCTACCTCACCTATGTGTGCATATACTGAAGAAAATCTACCTCACCTCAAAGTGTATATACTGAGGAGAATCTACCTCCCCTCTATATGCATATACTGAGGAGAATCTACCTCCCCTCTATGTGTATATACTGAGGTGAATCTACCTCCCCTCTATGTGTATATACCGAGGAGAATCTACCTCCCCTCTATGTGTATATACTGAGGAGAATCTACCTCCCCTCTATGTGTATATACTGAGGAGAATCTACCTCCCCTCTATGTGTATATACTGAGGAGAATCTACCTCCCCTCTATGTGTATATACTGAGGAGAATCTACCTCCCCTCTATGCGTATTTACTGAGGAGAATCTACCTCACCTCTATGTGTATATACTGAGGAGAATCTACCTCACCTCTATGTGTATATACTGAGGAGAATCTACCTCCCCTCTATGTGTATATACTGAGGAGAATCCACCTCACCTGTATGTGTATATACTGAGGAGATTATAACTGACCTCTGTGTATACACTGAGTAGAATAAAACTGATCTCTGTGTATACACTGAGGAAAATCTACATCCCCTCTGTGTGTATATACTGAGGAGAATCTAATTCACCTCTGTGTGTACATTGTAGCAACCCGGGGATCATTCGCTCACATCACAGGTAGACACTAATGGGTTAAACTTCAAATTTCTATTTACTTCCACCTTCCTCAGCAATGTCATCTTGCTTCAGCAAGATGACATTTATTTACTTCAGTAAATAAACTTAAATGTCCTTTTGTTTCATAAAGTTTAATAAACAGTCCAACTGCGGTTCTCACCCACTCTCCAGGGCAGCTTCATACTGTTGTCTTCAGCTCAGGACTCACTCTGCTTTCCTCAGGAAGGTTTCACCCCACTTTCCTGAGGCACATGAATAGTCTTTCCAGCATCCTGTTCTCTCTCCAGACCTCTTGCTCCCAGTCCAGGTCTCCCCCTGGATCTGTCCCGGGCTCCCACAGCCCAGGTCCCTCTCACTGGACCTGTCTCTGCCTCATAACCAATGTCCCTCTCACTGGACCTGTCTCTGGCTTGCAGCCCACTTCACCTCTAACTGCAGCAGGAATGCACACCTATATCCTACTTCCTGACCACACCTGTGGGTGTTTTCCCTTGTCTCAGGCAGCAGACTGCCTGTCTGTTGCCCCCTACAGGCCATTCTCTGTAGGGCACCTCTAAATATCCCTCCCCCTTGATAAAGGCCGTAGACCGTATCACACTTTTTCTCTTTAGGCCCTCCAGGGTCAATACTCCAGCCTCAGGGGTCTTTTTCTATTTTCACTTGTCTGACAAGTTTTTTCTTCTTCTCTTCACTCGGCTCATCACATCCTTGCAGATCTCTGTCAGACTGTGCTCTCACAGCTTGCAAGTTGACTTCCAAGTGCAACTTTGTATCCTCTGTGGCTTGTAAGTTATTGTCAAGTTTCTCTACCTAAATCTTAATTTCTTCTTCTTGCTCTTCCAAGGCTTTAGTAGACTTTTCTAGTTCATGTACACTCTTCCCAACATCCTCCTTGAAGCTAAGTACTTCATTTCAGTGCACAATGGCTTGTTAAGTTTTTCAAACTGAGCCTTTATTTTGAAGGTCTCTTCTAGCTTACGAACCTTGTCTCAGTACTCTTCCAGTTCCTCTTGTAGCTCATGCTCCAGCATGGCCTTGCTATGGATTACAGTCTCTAATTCACTTTTTAATCCATCTAGCTTTATAATTATCTTTTCCTCACTTTGTACCAATTCTATTTCTTCTCTTAGTAAAGTGTTATCATCGGTTAGACCCATTAGCATTCTTTGAAGTTCCTTTACCTCTGAATCTAACTTTTGCTTGGTAGTATCCAGTTCACTGCTGAGTTGATCCTTGGAGCCAGCATCCCCGTAATAGGCTTCTACCACTTGGACAAACTGTCTCTTCACTTTCTGGGTTTGCTTTTTGAGGTCATTATCCTCTTGCTGCAGTTCTTCCAAGATTTCTGCTGCCACTTCTGAGACCTTTTCAGCTTCAGTAGCCTCACTTTCTGGCTTCTCCTTGGCCTCTTGTACTTCAGAGGTCTGTTCAGTCTGCATCTTTTGCTCAGCTCTCACCCCTAATTACTTTTCTTTGGTTTACAGAAGTGATTTATTTCCTCCAGACTGCCCCAGTCTTTACAAATTGTTCACCTGAAGTGCCCAGGTCACCTTCACATAATTTGGTATGCTTCACCACGTGTGTCTTATTTTTACAATTCTTCATTCCTGCCACCAGTTGTTGGACCACACCTTTGCGTTTTCTTTGTGCCAGAGTTCACTTTCCAGCATCATTATCGGGACTCTTCAACAAGAGTCTTCTTCTCTTTTACTTGCTGTCTGAACTGGCTCCTAGACCGCACTAGTCTCTGAACCCTCTTTTCAGCAACGTGTCAAAGTTAACACTTCAGTCTTTTCCATACAGACCCTTTCTTCAGCACACTCACATTCAGTGACATATCTTGCAGACCTGATTTTCTCCTCAGTAAGCTGCTGTTCACATATTTTCTGCATCTTCCTCAGTTTGGACACAAGCTCCTGTTGGTGACCAAGCTTCACAGTAACATCTTCTAACTCTTGCTGAAGACTTACTTTAACCTTCTCAAGTTTGTCATACGCGGCTGTTTTCTCTTCATACTGATGCCTTGTGGCTTCTAATTCCCCTTGTATTTCTTTTTTCTGCTCTTCCACAGAATCCAAGCACACAGCACTCTTCTCCAGTCTATATTCTAGATCAGCCACCTCAGCCTGAAGTGTTGCAACCTGCTCTGACAGGTTTCTCTTAGCTTCTGCATCTTCCTCTGCAAGAGGAGAGAAGTGGATTCCTCAAGCAGGTAATGTCTTCAGGTGTGCACTAAGACCAAGCTTCTGCTGCGTCTCTTCTTACAGCAGCTTCCGGGACTCTTCAGTCTGAGCTTCCAGCTCTACTTGCAGTCTGCTCACCTGCTCAGACAGTGCTGCCTGCACACTGTCACCTTCAGCGATTTTTATTTGTAGCTCAGTCGTGTGCTTTCCACAGCCTGTTTGACCTCTTCCAAGATTTCTTTAATGTTTTCAGCTTGCTCTAACGGTTGGGACAGTTCCCTCATAGCTAGCGCATGGTTCTAATTAAGCTCCTGGATTTGAGGTTCATATTCTTCATCTTCTTCATCCAAACACATCTGTAGCTGGGACAGCTGTCTCTCATGAGTGCTTACTGGTTTTCCTTGTGACCCAGTATGTCTTTCAAGATCTCTGCTTGCTTCTCTGCCTGACTGCAAGTAGCTTTTTCTATTTCCAGATTTTCCTAAGTTGACTTATCTGGAACTCCAATTCACCATTTTTCTTTGCTGACTGCATTTTCAACTCTGCAACTTGATTCTGCAAACCTGTCGTTTGATTCTGTGCATCTGTAGAAGCTCTTTCTAACTTGCAACACGTCACCTCCAACTCTTGTGTTTTCATTTGCAGTTTCTTACAGTCCTGTTCATACTGCACAGATTGTGCCTCCAGACATACTCTGCGATCAGCCTCATCTCTGGCTACATCTGAGGTCTTGTATCTCTTCATGGGCTGTTGAACGATATCCCTCATACTTCTTTTTCTCACTTCTCATCTCTTCTAAGCTCTGTTCCCATTGAACATTCTTCTGTTCCAGCACCACTCTGTGTTTAGCTTCCTCCTTAGCCAATCTCCCAAGGTGCTCATTCTCCTTTAAGAGAACTGCATTCTCTGCTTTCAGCTGCTCAGCTTTCTGGGGAATACTTTCCTTTTCTTTTAGGATTCTTTCTGTCTGCTCCTCTGTTAACAGCCTTGGCCTTTTGGCCTCTTCTCCAAGCAGACACAAGTTGGCCCTTTCTTTCTCCAACTGCGGGTCATACCTTTTATTAGCAGTTTGCAATGCTTCCCCCAGAGACTTTATATAAGCTTGCATTGGTGCAAATCTCTCCTGGAATTTAAAAAAAGTGTTCTCTTGCTGTCTCACCCTGGACCTCAGGATCTGCCCTGACAACTTAACTTGTCTCACCTTGTGCTGGAGGTGCTATCTTCTCTGTAGCCCTGACTGACTCTGTCAGTGCAGCCAACTTCTTCATTAGGAGTTGCCTTTCTTCCAACTGCACCTGCATAGCCTCCACCTGGGCTTTTTGCTGCTGAGCCATGGTCTCCTGTTGCTGCATTTTCACTGCCGTTTTGAGCTGGGACATTCACCACTTATGCCCGCATCCTCCACCATATGTAGCAAACCGGGGATCATTCGCTCACATCACAGGTAGACACCAATGGGTTAAACTCCAAATTTCTATTTACTTCCACCTTCCTCAGCAATGTCATCTTGCTTCAGCACAGCACTTCAGTAAATAAACTTAAATGTCCTTTTGTTTTATAAAGTTCAATAAACAGTCCAACTGCGGTTCTCACCCACTCTCCAGGGCAGCTTCATACAGTTGTCTTCAGCTCAGGACTCACTCTGCTTTCCTCAGGAAGGTTTCACTCCACTTTCCTGAGGCACATGAATAGTCTCTCCAGCATCCAGGTCTCTCTCCAGACCTCTTGCTCCCAGTCCAGGTCTCCCCCTGGATCTGTCTCAGGCTCCCACAGCCCAGGTCCCTCTCACTTGACCTGTCTCTGCCTCACAACTCAGGTCCCTCTCACTGGACCTGTCTTTGGCTTGCAGCCCACTTCACCTCTAACTGCAGCAGGAATCTAAAGCTCCTCTATGTGTAGACATATTTTATTTCTCGACTCCTCTGAAGTAACCACCACTTCATAACCTTTTTCATGTGAACAACAGGTAAACACCTGTACCAAAATAACTCGGGTGAAGCTGCGTATATCAGCTAGTATACATACGTATATACTTCTCCTAGGGGAGTAATATTACTGTCAATGAGTATATATGTGCAAGCTATCCTATTGCTACATGGAAACCATCAACAAGTTGCTGTTGATGGCATTTTCATTGTTGTCAGTTGGCTAATCAATAATTTTATTTCATAATGGTGTTGTGCTGTGAAGGGGTTTTGGGTTCAACAGATTTCTTAACACATGAACCCAGTACCACGTCCCTCATCTTGTATGCTGGATGTAAAGACCCACAAACTTTAGACTACAGTCGTCCAAACCTGGCAAATATAAGTTAAGCTGCGCTCTTTGTGTCTATTCACAGTAATCGTGCTCCAGTAATAGTGCCTGTTAGTGACCACCTCATAGTATTAATTCCCCAGCCCAGATCCGTCTTCCCAGACGAGCAGAGAGGAAACAGCTGAGGCTGATCACATATCGGGGAGGCAAGGTGCTTGGGGCTGATCACAACTTTGGAGCGGCAGCGGGGCAAGGTGCTTGGGGCTGATCCTATCTTGGGGGTGGGCATGGAGGTAGGGTTTTGGGGGCTGATTTTTCCATCCTGGAACCCCAAGTGTCCACTGACTATTCACCTGCATCCTGAAGACACAGATCGAGTGGATATTGGGATGTGACATGCTTTCTGGGACGGTGGGACTGTGCCTGAAATTCGGAACTGTTCCACTGAATCCAGGATGATTGGAATTCATGGAGATGATGTCAGAGGAATGAAGGATAGGGCACTTGGAATGCCTGCACTTTTTGTGTTCCCCAGAGGTAATGCGCCACCGGAGCTTCTGGCTGCTGTTCTCTCCACTGTCCTCATGTGAAACACGGGATCACTGGGACACGCTGATTATTCATTTGTATGGAGGAGTTGGAGGAATGATTAAAGGGGTTGTCTCGCGGCAGCAAGTGGGGTTATACACTTCTGTATGGCCATATTAATGCACTTTGTAATATACATCGTGCATTAAATATGAGCCATACAGAAGTTATTCACTTACCTGCTCTGTTGCTAGCGTCCCCGTTGCCATGGTTCCGTCTAACTTCGGTGTCTTCTTGCTTTTTTAGACGCGCTTGCGCAGATGCATCTTCTCCCTTCGGCTGGTCTTGGAAGCATCAGCGTTTTGGCTCGGCCCCCTTGTACGCATCATCGCGTAGCTCCGCCCCATGACGTGTGCCGGTTCCAGCCTCCTGATAGGTGGAGATCTGGGATTGTGCTGTGGGAGGTATAGGGTATGCCACAGCTGCTGATTGGCTGGGCTGTCTCAGGTTCAAGCGGCTTCCCTGCCGGGCTCTCTGCAATGGCCCTTGATGTAATTTGTGTTCCTGGCTGGCCTCCCTGCAATATGGCATGCCGGCCCCGCTCTCTGTGTTAGCACAGTTGCCAGAGAGTAGACCGACAGTGGTCAGCAGCCGGGAGCACAGAGCGCCAGGGAAGAGTGAGGGAGCAGGGGCGCCTGGAGAGGAGACTGACAGCAGCCGGGGAGGACAATGACAGCGCAGCCGGAAGCACAGAGGGGAGGACCGCACCAGGGGAGAGTGAGGGAGCGCAGCTCCGTCACATGCCACGGCACGGGGGACACAGTGATAGTGGGGCCGTAAGCGGAGGATGGCGGGGGTGGGGTGGAGGAGCAAAGTGACAGCGGAGATGGGAGCAGGGACGCCAGGGCAGACGGAGCCGAAAGACAGCCTACGGCAAGTGACAGTCACAGCGACCCAGGGAGAAATGGCAGCGGGTTTGGCATGGGAGACTCATAGCAGCAGCGGGGTGATGCGGGGTCGGCATGGCAGATGGGAGCTGAAACACTGACACCAGCATCTTCGGCAGGGAATATGAGAGCACTGTTGTGGGCGTCAACAAGCCCTCCCCTACAATTAAAGCAGGCCAAACCATGTCTCCACCTATTCTTCCGGTGGAGACAAGATACACCAGGACTGACGCAACCTCTATCGTTGTATTTTACTGGCTTTTGTAGCTGCTCACTGATGCCAATCACTACATTTTTGAAGTATTATATTGACCAATGTTTTATTTAATAACTACGTTTGAAACCTCTTTTTATAAACGTCAATATTACGTGTCACTTGTTTCCGCATTTCCTTGCCTCATACACACAGTAAGGGTTTGATTATGCTATGACTTTTCATTATGTACCAATGCTGAGACATGCAATGTTCCCCGGAGGAAACATTATTACCGTGTCTTGGGGACACTCGTCATACCCGATGACGTCTGGTTCCTGTGATGGGGCTGACTCACTGTGATGTAGCTTGCGAGGGATCTTATTCCCTGCCGAGATCAATTTGCAGCCTCTTCTCAGAAAGCTAAAGTGAAAACTTATCATTTAATTAAGATCCTTTTGAAACTTCACGCTGAGATCCTCCCCAGTTTCATGTCATGATGAATGCAGCTCAAAACAGGCCATTTCATCACCACACGGTGTTCCTAGTTCTACCAGATGTGTCTGAGAAGAAGATTCAGGGAATCACCATGTACCCAAGTGTTCTGCAGGCCAGCATCTAAAGCCGACCAGGAGATGTTTTTCTGCTGCTCAGTGATACACATTTTGCGCTCTTTTGCCCGCTGGAGTCTTTGTTTCTCTTAGACACAATGGCGCTGGAACTGGTCGCCCGCTGTTATACCATCCGTGCGGAGGAACAGCGAGTTGTGCGTTCAGACACGTTAGTTGGAACTTCAGCGTTGTATTCAGCTGACTGTACAGCGCCTATTAGTCAGAACGATTCCTGACATCCTCCTCCGACCCCTTTCAGTGATGAGTTGTTTCTGTCCACAGGATCCCCTTTCCCTGGATGTTTTCCTAGATCGCGCCATTCTTGGTATACTCTCCAAACCATTACATGAGAACCCCCTCCATCCCCCCTCCATGGTTGGCTAGTCTAGCACCGATGACCGGCCTCGTTGCAAGCCACTCCTATTGCTGGATTTTCCCACCTCATGTGGATTCACACTGAAATTGATCTGCGGAAAACTTGTCATGTGATTTTATGTTGCACTCTGTCATCATGTGTTTAATTTCTATACAGGGAAGTAGAAAGCATGAGAGGGCCGGAAGCTCTAATAAAAAGGCCATTTCATGTATGTAATTGTACAGATTACATTGTGACACAGGACAAAGACCTATATTGGGGAATGATCTGTCAAAATGTGGAATCTCTAACTAATCCTTTTTAATGGTGATGTACACACAAAAAGCTGGACACAAACATTATCAAGAAGTTTAAAGAAAGCCACTTAAAGACGTTGTACCCTGTTCATATGCTCTGTTGGCCATATAGACACTCACATCCCCTTTAGATGAGTCTGGCAGACTTGATCTGTCCACTCACGGTTGATATTTAAGGATACGTTTTTCCCGCAGTGACTGCCATAGGGGGAATATATTGCCAATAGCTATCTATAGTAAAATCAGCTGCCAGAGGAGGAGAATGCCAGACATGCTGATTAGTTTATTGCAGCAGTGTTCAAAAAGGGTTGTCTTTGTATTTTGTGTGGTAGGAAATGTAAATGTAGTGTCCCAGCGGGCACTACAAAACACACACAGTACACAGTCCTGTCTTACCTGTCTGTATGCCATCCTTAGATACAGAAGGTGCCGTCTGTGGGAGAGACCTTGTGTCTCCCCCTTCTGCTCTACGCAATGAGCCCATCCCTGATGTCAGCTGGTTCCCAATTGGCTGACAGTCAGGTTTAATCTTACTGGTGCAGAGCCTAAGGACAAGGAAGCATCTCTATTAGTCCCAATGCAGGAGTAGGAGTTTAGAAAGTGGGGGAAGGAAAGAGAGAGGTGATAAATAGAAGGTAGACAGAGCAGTTAGTCAATTGTCGTCAGAGTCAGGAAGGAGGAGGACATCAGACAGTAAGAGCAAGCAGTGCAGCACGTTTTGCCCTAAGGTCAAATGCGGTTAACACCTGTTCCCTTGGCATCCCACAGCAGAGGAAGAGAAGCGTCTTTCCGAGATCCACTTCTACAAAAATAGTGAGTCATAACTTTCCGATGAAGTGGAAGCCGTGATCATTCTTCTAGCCACTTATCCTTCTGCTTCAGTTATTCCTCAGTTTACCTAAATCATTTCTTCAGTCAAATCTGCTAGTGGGGAAATTGTCTAGTTTCATCAATCTACAGTAAGAGCATTGGAGTTGAAGCGTCATCATTACAACTGTACTTTGCCTGCTTGCTGCACCTGTATTCCTGTTCAACTGCATTTTCACCAAGTACTGTAATCCAAAGTGTTCATTGCAGGTAACTCCAGTTAGTAAATCTGCTCACTCTCGGATTACTAAATTACTGGACTCATCTCCGTTATTTTTGCGCATATCATTCGGAGAGTCTAATTAGAGTGTGGCATCATCGTGACAAAGACTAGGCCTTTGGCCGTACGCACAGTAAGGCCTCATGTCCATGGGGAAAATCAGGCCTGCTACGAATTCTCCATGGAGAAAAACAAGTTTGTGAGTTTGACAAACATGCCCATGCAACAGACCTGCAAGTTGGAGACCAGGTCTGGTTGAAAAAGGAAGACCATGCAGGAAAATTAGATACCCATTGGGAACTTACCCCTTACACAATCTTTACAGCTATAGCCCCTGAAAAAGGACTCTACCGCATAGCTCACCCAGATGGAAAAATCCAAGTCATCCACCGCAACCGCCTCAAGATTTGCCTAGCCCAACCTGTTTCACCTCAAGATTCCGACACCGAAGAGGAAGCCATCCAACCTACTCCCCAGTCTATCCAAGAATGTCTATCTCCTTTCAGTCTAGAGAATCTAGTGCTATGGTATTTGAATCATTACCCCCGTTTTGTGTACCAAGCACCATCGCCCAATTCTGTGGAGACTTCACCATCTCCTTCAGTTTTACCCCCTTTACCAAATTCTGTTAAAATTCTGCAAGTTTATCCAATTCATCCAACTCCACACCAGCTTCTCCCACAGTATCACCAACTTCCAGATGAAGAAGATTACCAGCGTTGCCCACAGACCTCAGGAGATCCACCGGGTCCACACGTGCACAGCTACCGTCCAGATTCCTGGATTAAACTTTGTACATATCAATACCATTTTCTTTTTATCAATCCTATGGATTTGGAAATACCTGTATGTATTTATTGCAACATTTGCCGCAACCAAGCTCAGTGTCCTACAAACTCTAAGTTTAACAGTTTTGCAACATTTAAGATATGTGCCTCAAGAGACTACTTGAAGTTTGCTACCAGTTTTATTGTTGTTTTTTGTTGCTCACATTTCTTCCACCCTCTTTCCAGAGACACTTGTATTAGTGCACCATACTACCTCCCTGTGGACTTATTATGCTTCCCAGGGACTCTCACACATACTAGCGGCTGTTATGCCATCAACAGGTTTGCAAGAATCAAGCTGTTGTTGTTCCTGCATGTTTCTTTCTAAACCTTGACAGAACTCTAAAATAATGTCATGCCGTGATTTCTGCCTAACTTCAAACTCCCTTCCTTACAGGTTGTCTACCGTACAGTACATTTCTCTGAAGTCATTTATTGCATCAAATGTTTATGCATTTTCTTTGTGTCCTTGGGAAGCAGAGTTATGTAAGTGCTCTATAGCAAGCTGGGAGCTAGGATTCCATCCTAACTAGAGATGAGCAAACGTACTCGTCCGAGCTTGATATTCGTACGAATATTAGGGTGTTCGGGATGCTCGTTACTCGTAACGAGTACCACGCGGTGTTCCGGTTACTTTCAGTTTCCTCTCTGAGACGTTAGCGCGCTTTTCTGGCCAATTGAAAGACAGGGAAGGCATTACAACTTCCCCCTGTGACGTTCAAGCCCTATACCACCCCCCTGCTGTGAGTGGCTGGGAAGATCAGGTGTCACCCGAGTATAAAAGTCGGCCCCTCCCGCGGCTCGTCACACATGCCTTGTGAGTTAGCTGAGGGAAAGTGCTGTTCTATTGGAGTTGCTGTAGGGAGAGTGTTTGTAGTGAGTGTAGGCTTCAAGAACCCCAACGGTCCTTCTTAGGGCCACATCTACGTGTGTGCAGGCTGCTGTTAGCAGTGGAGAAATTTTTTTTTCTTCTCAAAATCGGCAGTGCAGAGCATTGCACCCGGCATTAGGGACAGAAGTGGTGCTTAGGCAGGGAGAGTGTTAGGAGTGAGTGTAGCCTTCAAGAACCTCAACGGTCCTTTCTAGGGCCACATTTAACTGTGTGGAGTACTGTGCAGGCTGCTGTTAGCTGTGTTGCTTTTTTTTTTTTTTCTCAAAATCGGCGGTGCAGAGCATTGCACCCTGCATTGATACTACAGGCACAGAATTGTGTAGGCAGGGCCACAACACAGTTATTAGTCATTGAATAGGCACAGTGGGCCTTTCCTTTTAAACAAAAGGGAAAAAATTATATTTGCCCTGCCTCTGTCAGTCCTAAGGGCTCTGGGTACGTGTGTGCTGCGTGGAGAACGTAAAAAAATCAGACGCAACCAGCTACGGTTGAGTGCAGCCTTGCGCCAATTTCTTTCCTGCCTGGGAAATACCTGCTCTGCCACAGTTAATAACTCTGCAACAGTAAAGTTCTGTGACACTTTTGCAGGGCCGCAACACAGTTATATTAGTCATTGAATAGGCACAGTGGGCCTTTCCTTTTAAACAAAAGGGAAAAAAGTATATTTGCCCTGCCTCTGTCAGTCCTAAGGGCTCTGGGTACGTGTGTGCTGCGTGGAGAACGTAAAAAAATCAGACGCAACCAGCTACGGTTGAGTGCAGCCTTGCGCCAATTTCTTTCCTGCCTGGGAAATACCTGCTCTGCCACAGTTAATAACTCTGCAACAGTAAAGTTCTGTGACACTTTTGCAGGGCCGCAACACAGTTATTAAACTTAGTAGTATTCATTGAATACACGCAGTGTGGCTTGTCCTTTGAAAAACAAGGGAAAAAATTGTATTTTGGCTGCAGGCTTGCGCCACTTTCTTTCCTGCCTGGGAAATCAAATCACTGGTAATACACCATGCTGAGGGGTAGGGGTAGGCCTATAGGACGTGGACGCGGGCGAGGACGCGGAGGCCCAAGTCAGGGTGTGGGCACAGGCCGAGCCAGTGTGGTGGCCAGGGGTAGAGGCAGGGCCAGACCGAATAATCCACCAACTGTTTCCCAAAGCGCCCCCTCGCGCCATGCCACCCTGCAGAGGCCAAGGTGCTCTACGGTGTGGCAGTTTTTCACAGAGACGCCTGACGACCGACGAACAGTGGTGTGCAACCTTTGTCGCGCCAAGATCAGCTGGGGAGGCACCACCAACAGCATGCGCAGGCATATGATGGCCAAGCACCCCACAAGGTGGGACGATGCCCGTTCACCGCCTCCGGTTTGCACCACTGCCTCTCCCCCTGTGCCCCAACCTGCCACTGAGATCCAAACCCCCTCTGAGGACACAGGCACTACCGTCTCCTGGCCTGCACCCACACCCTCACCTCCGCTGTCCTCGGCCCCATCCAGCAATGTCTCTCAGCGTAGCGTCCAGACGTCACTAGCGCCACAGTTTGAGCGCAAGCGCAAGTACGCCGCCACGCACCCGCACGCTCAAGCGCTAAACGTGCACATTGCAAAATTGATCAGCCTAGAGATGCTGCCGTATAGGCTTGTGGAAACGGAGGCTTTCAAAAGCATGATGGCGGTGGCGGCCCCGCGCTACTCAGTTCCCAGTCGCCACTACTTTTCCCGATGTGCCGTCCCAGCCCTGCACGACCACGTCTCCCGCAACATTGTACGCGCCCTCACCAACGCGGTTACTGCCAAGGTCCACTTAACAACAGACATGTGGACAAGCACAGGCGGGCAGGGCCACTATATCTCCCTGACGGCACATTGGGTGAATTTAGTGGAGGCTGGGACAGAGTCAGAGCCTGGGACCGCTCACGTCTTACCCACCCCCAGAATTGCGGGCCACAGCTCGGTGGTGGTATCTGCGGCGGTGTATGCTTCCTCCACTAAAGCACCTTCCTCCTCCTCCTCCTCCAACGCAACCTCTGTCTCGCAATCAAGATGTGTCAGCAGCACGTCGCCAGCAGTCGGTGTAACGCGGCGTGGCAGCACAGCGGTGGCCAAGCGTCAGCAGGCCGTGCTGAAACTACTCAGCTTAGGAGAGAAGAGGCACACGGCCCACGAACTGCTGCAGGGTCTGACAGAGCAGACCGACCGCTGGCTTGCGCGGCTGAGCCTCCAACCGGGCATGGTCGTGTGTGACAACGGCCGTAAGCTGGTGGCGGCTCTGCAGCTCGGCAGCCTCACGCACGTGCCATGCCTGGCCCATGTGTTTAATTTGGTGGTTCAGCGCTTTCTGAAAAGCTACCCCCACTTGTCATACCTGCTCGGAAAGGTGCGCCAGCTCTGCGCACATTTCCGCAAATCCCACACGCACGCTGCCACCCTGCGGACACTGCAACATCGGTTTAATCTGCCAGTGCACCGACTGCTGTGCGACGTGCCCACACAGTGGAACTCTACGCTCCACATGTTGGCCAGACTCTATGAGCAGCGTAGAGCTATAGTGGAATACCAACTCCAACTTGCGCGGCGCAGTGTGAGTCAGCCTCCTCAATTATTTACAGAAGAGTGGCCCTGGTTGGCAGCCATCTGCCAGGTCCTTGGAAAATTTGAGGAGTCTACCCAGGTGGTGAGCGGTGATGCTGCAATCATTAGCATCACCATTCCTCTGCTATGCATCTTGAGAAGTTCCCTGCAAAGCATAAAGGCAGACGCTTTGCGCTCGGAAACAGAGCCGGGGGAAGACAGTATGTCGCTGGCTAGTCAGAGCACCCTCCTGTCTATATCTCAGCGTGTTCAGGAGGAGGAGGAGGAGCATGAGGAGGATGAGGAGGAGGGGGAAGAGACAGCTTGGCCCACTGCTGACGGTACCCATGCTGCTTGCCTGTCATCCTTTCAGCGTGTATGGGCTGAGGAGGAGGAAGAGGAGGAGGAGGAGGATCCTGAAAGTGATCTTCCTAGTGAGGACAGCCATGTGTTGCGTACAGGTACCCTGGCACACATGGCTGACTTCATGTTAGGATGCCTTTCTCGTGACCCTCGCGTTACACGCATTCTGGCCACTACGGATTACTGGGTGTACACACTGCTCGACCCACGGTATAAGGAGAGCCTTTGCACTCTCATTCCCGAAGAGGAAAGGGGTTCGAGAATGATGCAATACCACAGGGCGCTGGTGGACAAACTGATGGTAAACTTCCCATCCGACAGTGCTAGTGGCCGAAGGCGCAGTTCCGAGGGCCAGGTAGCAGGGGAGGCGCAGAGATCATGCAGCATGTACAGCGCAGGCAGGGGAACATTCTCCAAGGCCTTTGCCAGCTTTATGGCTCCCCAGCAAGACTGTGTCACCGGTCCCCAGTCATGGTTGAGTCGGCGGGAGCACTGTAAAAGGATGGTGAGGGAGTACGTAGCCGATCGCACGACCGTCCTCCGTGACGCCTCTGCCCCCTATAACTACTGGGTGTCGAAGCTGGACACGTGGCCTGAACTCGCGCTGTATGCCCTGGAGGTGCTTGCTTGTCCTGCGGCTAGCGTCTTGTCAGAGAGTGTGTTTAGTGTGGCTGGGGGAATCATCACGGATAAGCGTACCCACCTGTCAACCGACAGTGCCGACAGGCTTACACTCATCAAGATGAACAAAGCCTGGATTTCCCCAGACTTCTCTTCTCCACCAGCGGACAGCAGCGATACCTAAGCAATACGTAGGCTGCACCCGCGGATGGAAGCATCGTTCTCTCTCACCATCCAAAACGGGGACATTTCTGCTTCATCAATCTGTGTCTAATATTCCTCCTCCTCCTCCTCCTGCTCCTCCTCCTGAAACCTCACGTAATCACGCCGAACGGGCAATTTTTCTTAGGGCCACAAGGCTCACTCATATAATTTTTCAAAACAATTTTTATACGTTTCAATGCTCTTAAAAGCGTTGAAACTTTAACTTGAACCAATTTTTCGTTAAACTGGGCTGCCTCCAGGCCTAGTTACCAATTAAGCCACATTAACCAAAGCGATTAATGGGTTTCACCTGCCCTCTTGGTTGGGCATGGGCAATTTTTCTGAGGTACATTAGTACTGTTGGTACACCAATTTTTGTGGGCCCTCGCCTACAGTGTAATCCAATTAATTTTTTGCCCACCTGCATTACAGCTGACGTTACATCAGCTGTGTTGGGCACTGCAATGGGATATATTTATGTACCGCCGGTGGGTTCCAGGGAGCCACCCATGCCGTGGGTCCACACGGAGTTGTAACTACATGTGTCCACTTCTAAAGAGCCCCAGTCTGACTGGGGCATGCAGTGTGGGCCGAAGCCCACCTGCATTAAGCACGACATTACTACCTCAGCTGTGTTGGCCAATGCAATGCGATATTTTTGTGTATCGCCGGTGGGTTCCAGGGAGCCACCCATGCTGTCGGTCGACAGGGACTTCACAATAGGGAGTTGTACCTGCCTGTGTCTATGAATTAAAAAGCCCGGTCTGACTGGGGCATGCAGAGACACCTTGACAGAATGAATAGTGTGTGGCACATAGGTTCCCCATTGCTATGCCCACGTGTGCAGCTCCTGATGGCGGTGGCACAGGATTCTATTTCTCATTGCTTCTGTACAGCATTGTGGGCTATCGCCCCGCCCCTTTTAAAGAGGGTCGCTGCCTAGCCGTGCCAACCCTCTGCAGTGTGTGCCTGCGGTTCCTCCTCATGGCAGACGCACTTCTAAATAGACATGAGGGCGGTGTGGCATGAGGGCAGCTGAAGGCTGCGCAGGGATACTTTGGTGTGTGCTGTGGGGGGGAGGGGGGGCGGTTGGGCAGCATGTAACCCAGGAGAAGTGGCAGCGGAGTGTCATGCAGGCAGTGATTGTGCTTTGTTGGAGGTAGTGTGGTGCTTAGCTAAGGTATGCATTGCTAATGAGGGCTTTTCAGAAGTAAAAGTTGTTGGTAGGGGGGGGGGCCCACTCTTGCCACTATTGTGGCTTAATAGTGGGACCTGTGAACTTGAGATGCAGCCCAACATGTAGCCCCTCGCCTGCCCTATCCGTTGCTGTGTCGTTCCCATCACTTTCTTGAATTGCCCAGATTTTCACACAAGGAAACCTTAGCGAGCATCGGCGAAATACAAAAATGCTCGGGTCGCCCATTGACTTCAATGGGGTTCGTTACTCGAAACGAACCCTCGAGCATCGCGAAAAGTTCGTCCCGAGTAACGAGCACCCGAGCATTTTGGTGCTCGCTCATCTCTAATCCTAACCCAACCAAACCACTCAAACTCTCAAAAATACTTCTGTACTGTCACACATACCTGGTAGGCACACCTTTACACCCCTCGCAGCTTAATACCGCTGAGGGCATCTGTGTTTTTAGGTAGAGGAGAGTTGTAGTGTGCCAGCGGGCACTACAAAACACACACAGCACACAATCCTGTCTTACCTGTCTGTATGCTATCCTTGGATGCAGAAGGTGCCATCTGTGGGAGAGACCCTGTGTCCCCCCTTCTGCTCTAAGGAATGAGCTCATCCTTGATGTCAGCTGGCTCCTCATTGGCTGACAGTCAGGTTTAATCTTACTGGTGCAGAGCCCAAGGGCAAGAAGGCAGCTCTATTAGTCCCTATGCAGGAGGAGGAGTTTAGAAAGTGCAGGAAGGAAAGAGGGAGGTGATAAATAGAAGGTGTTACGCCTGTCAGCTCATGGTTAACTTTGCCAGCACACCTTGTTCTGTCCAGACCAGCCAGGGTTAACAGCTCCTGTGCCTTTCAGTCAGGTTAATTACCCGGCTATGTGTCTGAGTGGTGTGCTGGTGATTGACAGGTATATCTACCTATCGGCTCCTCCCGCCTCCCTATAAGATCCAGCTCTGGCTGCCTGGGAGTTGCCGATTATTGTTCATTCTTCAGCTTGCTAGCCAGTCTGCTGAGTGTTCCTGCTGCTCTCACCTGCTGGTAGTCTGGCCTTGCTACTTTGTGTTCAGTTTTCAGTTTCTTGTACTTTGTGGTGTTTTCTGTGTCTTGTACTTTGTGTTTATTGTTCAGTGTCCTCTGAGTAGTCCAGCTACTCTGACCTGCTGGTAATCTGGCCCTTGTACTTTGTGCCATTCCCTCAGTCTGCTAGCTTGTCTGCCTTGTTTGGTATCCTTCTTCTGTCAGCTTGTCCACTAGACCTCACTGTTATCAGCCAGGGGTTTCCAGTCTGCCACTGTTTGTATCCTGCTTCTGTCAGCTTGTCCGCTAGACCTCACTGTTATCAGCCAGGCTTACTATCTGCCTCTGTCCTGTTTGTACTGTTCGTGTTGGTTTTGTCATCTGCCTTTCCTGTCGGTGCTAGTGGGAAGTAGTCTCTTGCATAGGTACGGCGGTCCCTGCCTGTCCTCCCCTAGGAAGCGTAGGGTCAGAGTTTGCGTCCTGTATGTGTCCAACATCAGGGCTATCTCCAGGAAGGCACAAGAGCGTAGGTGAAGATCAGGGAGCCGAGCGACGTGCGTACTTAGGCACCCCACTAGTCACTAGTACCGTAACAGAAGGTAGACAGAGCAGTTAGTCAGTCATCATCAGAGTCAGAAAGAAGGTGGACGTCAGACAGAAAAGGAAGCAGTGCAGCACGTTTTGCTCCAAGGTCGAACGCAGTTAACAACCGTTCCCTTGGCATCCCACAGCAGAGGAAGAGAAGCATCTTTCCGAGATCCACTTCTACAAAAATAGTGAGTCATAACTTTCCGGTGAAGTCAAAGCCTTCTAGTGAATTATCTTTCAGTTCATCTAAATAATTTTTTCAGTCAAATCTACTAGTGGGGAAATTGTCTAGTTTTTCAATCTACTGTAAATATAATAGAGAGAGCGTTGAAGTTCAAGTGTCATCTTTACAACTGTACTTTGCCTACTGCTGCACCTGTATTCGTGTTGAACTGCATTTTCACCAAGTACTGTAATCCACTGTGGGTATTATTTTATCTTGATACTACCGGAAGCTAGTTGTTTGACAGGAGGAGCGCCCCTGTCACACCCCTAGCTCCCGATAGGACCAAGGCTGGAAGGTCCTAGTAGCAGAGTGTGCAAAAATTAGTGTGTTCTCTGCAGGCTTAAGCTCAGGGTAACATTTTGCCATAGGCTTACATAATGAGCTGTAAATGCTGGCATGTTAGCGCAGTAACATGGCAGCATTAAAGGGGTTGTCCCGCGCCGAAACGGGTTTTTTTTTTTTTCAACCCCCCCCCCCGTTCGGCGCGAGACAACCCCGATGCAGGGAGGTAAAGAAAGCTCACCGGAGCGCTTACCTTAATCCCCGCGCTCCGGTGACTTCTCTACTCACCGCTGAAGATGGCCTCTTCCTCCGTGGACCGCAGCTCTTCTGTGCGGTCCACTGCCGATTCCAGCCTCCTGATTGGCTGGAATCGGCACGTGACGGGGCGGAGCTACACGGAGCTACACGGAGCCCCATAGAAGACTGCAGAAGACCCGGACTGCGCAAGCGCGGCTAATTTGGCCATCGGAGGCCAAAAATTAGTCGGCTCCATGGAGACGAGGACGCCAGCAACGGAGCAGGTAAGTAAAAAACTTTTTATAACTTCTGTATGGCTCATAATTAATGCACAATGTACATTACAAAGTGCATTATTATGGCCATACAGAAGTGTATAGACCCACTTGCTGCCTCGGGACATCTCCTTTAACATCTAATAATCTATGCCTAAAAATAAGTGTTACCCTCACCCTAAGGTCCCCTGCTCACAGATGCCGCCCTCACGGCTTGTCGTCCACTGCCTGGACTGTCAGCTCCTTGTCGGCCACTCCCCCGCTCACAGCTGCTGCCCTCAGCGGATGTGCTCCGCCATTGGGACTGTCAGATCCGTGGAAGTCGCTCCCCTGCTGACAGATGCTGCCCTTGCCGCTTTTTCTCTACTGCCAGGACTGTGAGATCCATGCCGGCCCCTCCCCTGCTGACAGCTAACTCCCCAAGCGTTTCTTCACCGCCGCTGGCAAAGCTGCACCAGATCAGCAACGAGCGTGTGCTCCTGTGGTGTGCAGCTGCTGCATACGACTCTCCCCCCGGCCCTGTCGCCTCCCTGCAGCCGCCGCTATCTGAAATTTACATTGTGTGGGTGTGCCTCTTGTGGAGCGCCGCAGGTCGTGCAGAAAAAGACGCTTGAGGATGCTTTTGGCTCAGTGCTACAACACTGAGTCGGGTTGCGCCTTGTGCCTCAGTGGCCAGGAAGGGCCTTGGAGCTCTGGCTGTACGTTTGCACCAGGGCCCGCTGGATGTATTTTCCAGCAACGTTTAGTGCCCTTCCAGGAGCTATTTGCCAGCCTGCTGTGCAGCCAATCAGCATCAGGAGGCGTCACCCCCCACTGTCAATCTTGACTCCACCAGGACTTCCTGGTGGCATCAAGATACAATAATACCTCCACTGTTCACTGCAAATAACTCCAGTTAGTAAGTCTGCTCATTCTCGGATTGCTAAATAACTGGACTCGTTTCTGTTATTTCTGCGGCATATCATGCGTAGAGTCTAATTAGAGTGTGGTGTCACCATAATAAGGACTAGGCCTCCGGCCATACGCACAGTAAGTGTACTGGGGTATTACATAAGTCGATTTTGGGAGCCAGCAGGAGCATGCACACTTCATGCAATCAAATTACAGCTTGTTTCCCCAGTGATGAAGACCACAGTTTTAAAGGCCTTTTTCAGGACTATACTAATAATCACCTCTCCTCAGGATAGGTTATCAATAGTTGATTGGCAGGAGTCTGCCTCTCGAGACGCCGGCGATCAGCTGATATTGGGTCAACTATCAGTGCGGACGGAGCTGGAAGCTGACAGCTCACTTTGTTTTGTACCGGCCCAGGTTAGTAATTCCAGGCACAGATCCCAGTGAATTCAATGCAGAGCTATCCGCTTCCGGCTCCATCCTCACTGACTATAGGCAACATTAGAGCTGATTGAAGTCTTGAGCAGCAGACCCCTACTGATCAACTGTCAATAGTAATGTCATTGAAAACCCCTTTAAGCATTTAGCCAAACCTATTTTAACGTATGGGACAGGCTCCTTAGTTGTCTTCATCGTCGCACTTTATCAAATTAAGGGCTCCCACCCACTGGTAATATTTTCTCCACTGCGATGCGATTCTAAAGTTAAAGTCTCGCATCGCAGTGCGAGAAAAAAATCAGCATCACGCCGACATATAGCAGCACTAGCCCCATTGAAAAGAGATGGAGAATAACGGGGACTACTGCCACAGCTGTAACAGCTGTGACAGTTGTGGCAGGAGTTTCCTTCATGCACGTGGGGACCGCGGGGATGAAGGAGTCCTCTGCCACAGCTGTGACAGCTGTGGCAGAATTCCCTGGCATTCTATTGCATTGCTTTCAATGGGATCGGCACTGCTGCCGATCTCATTGAAAGCACTGCTTTCTGCAAGCCATGCGGAATGATTATTGGGAAGGGCTTGAAATATAAGCCCTCCCCCGATAATCACCAATAAGTGTAAAAAAAAATAAAAAATCATACTCACCTCTCCTGCGCTCAGCCGCGTCCTCCTGCTGGCTCCCCGGCACTGCTATATAGCTCTTTCAGCAGTCGGGGATTTAAAAATCCCCGCCTCCTGAAAGGGCCGTGCAGATTGGCTGAGGGCTCAGCCAATAGCAGCTACTGCTTAGCTATTGGCTGAGCGCTCAGCCAATCACACATAGCCCTTAGCTATTCATTCATGAATAGCTATATCTTAGCTATTCTAGCTTAGCTAGCTGCTATTGGCTGAGCCCTCAGCCAATCTGCACAGCTCTTTCAGGAGGCGGGGATTTTTAAATCCCCGACTGCTGAAAGAGCTTCATAGCAGAGCCGGGGAGCCAGCAGGAGGACGCGGCTGAGCGCAGGAGAGGTGAGTATGATTTTTTTTTAGATTTTTTTCACACTTATTGATGATTATCGGGGAAGGGCTTATATTTCAAGCCCTTCCCCGATAATCCTTCTGCGGGGCTTGGCCGATCCCATTGAAAGCAATAGAATAGAATGCCGCGGACTTCTGCCACAGCTGTGACAGCTGTGGCAGAGGATTCCTTCATCCCCTCGGTCCCCACGGAGATGAAGTAAACTCCTGCCACAGCTGTCACAGCTGTGGCAGAAGTCCGCGGCATTCTCCCTATGCTTTCAATGGGGCTAGCGCTGCTGTCGCTAGCCCCATTGAAAGCACTTGCGATACGCCGGTTCTATACCGGCCTCTTTCTTGCGCTGCGATGTGAGATTTTTCTCATGCTCTCGCAGCGCAAGAAAGAAAATATTGCCAGTGGGTGGGAGCCCTAAAAGCCATAACAAAAGTTTCCAAGTTGTGACTTACTTGTTCCAGAATGATGGACACCACGTTATATTCCCCAGCAGCACTAAGGCCAAAGGTTTGGTTTTCATTCCCAGACAATATGGAAAAGTCTGTAAGTTTATTTTCTAGGTCCTCATCCTGATCAGTTACATTGAGTGTTGTGATCTCTTCTCCTATATTCAAATCCTCGGGCACAACGAAGGGTGGAAACTGCGCAGAAAGACATCAGTTTAAGTACTAGACAGTCAGGCTTCTCTGGAGACTGAGATCTGTATGTGTCAGACCGATATAAAGTTCCATCTCTTTTTTTGACTGCTCAATAGAACAAAATACATCAAAAGGGGTTTCCCAGGACTTAAAATTGCTTCACAACTGCTCTGTCATTCCTGGTTGCTGCTGACCAGATCATGTGACTGCCGCAGCCAATCACCAACCACAGCACTGACCTTCTATAGCAGGTGACTGGTTGCAGCAGTCACATGATGTGGTCAGCAGCAACCAGGAAGGAAAAATTGGTTATGATGCAATTTTAAATCCTGGGAAACACCTATAGAGTGAGTTCACATGTTCATAGAATGGTAGAGTTGGAAGGGACCTCCAGGGTCATCGAGTCCAACCCCCTGCTCAGTGCAGGATTTACTAAATCATCCCAGACAGATATTTGTCCAGCCTTTGTTTGAATATTTCCATTGAAGGAGAACTCACCACCTCGCGTGGTAACCTGTTCCACTTATTGATCACCCTCACTGTCAGAAAGTTTTTTTTCTAATATCTAATTTGTCTCCTCCCTTTCAGTTTCATCCCATTGCTTCTAGTCTTTCCTTGTGCAGATGAGAATAGGGCTGATCCCTCTGCAGTGTGACAACCCTTCAGATAATTGTAGACCGCTATTAAGTCTCCTCTCAGCCTTCCTTTTTCCAAGCTAAACATTCCCAGATCCTTTAACCGTCCTTCATAGGACATGATTTGCAGACTGCTTACCATCTTGGTAACTCTTCTCTGAACTTGCTCCGGTTTGTCGATGTCTTTTTTTAAAGTGGGGCGCCCAGAACTAGACACAGTATTCCAGATGATCTAGACTCTATGCTTCTCTTAATATATCCCAGAATTGTGTTTGCCTTTTTGGCTGCTGCATCACATTGCTGACTCATGTTCAGTCTATGATCTATTAGTATACCCAAGTCTTTTTTACATGTGCTGCTGCTTAGCCCAATTCCTCCCATTCTGTATGTGTTTTCTTCATTTTTCTCGCCCAGATGTAGGACTTTGCATTTCTCCTTGTTAAATACCATTCTGTTAGTCGCTGCACACTGTGCAAGCTTTTCTAGATCTTTTTGAATACTCTCCCTCTCTTCCCTAGTGTTAGCTATCCCTCCTAGCTTTGTGTCATCAGCAAATTTGATCAGTTTCCCATCAATTCCTTTCTCCAAATCATTTATAAAAATGTTGAACAACACTGAGCCTAGGACAGAGCCTTGTGGTACCCCACTTGATACATTCTTCCACTTGCATGTGCAGCCATTTATGACCACTCTTTGAGTACGATCACTCAGCCAGCTCTAAATCCACGTAACAGTTGCCTTGTCGATCCCAGATTTGGTCATTTTTTTCAATAAGTATAGTATGAGATACTTTGTCAAATGCTTTACTAAGGTCAAGAAAAACTATATCCACCGCATTTCTCTGATCAACACAGTCAGTGATACTATCATAGAAAGAAATTAGATTTGTCTGGCATGACTTGTTTGTTATAAACCCATGCTGGCTCTGGTTAATTACTCCATTTTCATCCAAGTACTTGCATACATGCTGTTTAATAATTTGTTGAAAGATCTTTTCGGGTATAGAAGTCAGGCTCACAGGCCTATAGTTTCCTGGATCCACCTTCTTCCCTTTTTTTGAAGATAATGACAACATTTGCCCTTTTCCAATCTTCTGGGACTTCTCCTGTTCTCCAGGAATTTTCAAAAATTATGGCTAGTGGTTCAGCAATTACCTCCGCTGCTTCCTTTAGTATCCTAGGATGTAATTCATCTGAACCTGCCTATTTCTCCATGTTAGATCTCACCAGTGATTATTGGCAGGTCCCCATGTACAAGCTCGATCGTGAGAAAACAGCCTTCACTACTCCTATGGGTCTGTTCAAGTTTAACTGTATGCCCTTTGGATTGTGAAATGCCCCAGGCACTTTTCAAAGACTTATGGAGCATTGTCTGGGTCATAAGAACTTTGAAACTGTTTTTCTGTACCTAGATGATGTCATTATATATGCCAAAACCTACAAGGATCATCTACAACACCTAAGAGAAGTATTTTAGATCCTTATTACTCATGGACTCAAGGTGAAACATCCAAATGTCACCTACTGCAAACAGAAGTCAAGTACCTGGATCACATTGCCAGCGCCAATGGAGTATATCCAGATCCCAAGAAAACAGAAGCCATTAAAAACTGGCTTACCCCAAAGACTTTGAAAGATGTTCGCAGTTTCCTAGGGTTGGTAGGCTACTACAGGCACTTTATACCAAACATTGCTCTTATTGCTGCACCACTGCAAGAAGTATTGAGAGGACATTCTAAAGAACCCCATCAAAACCTATTCCCATCAACTGGGGAGAAGAGCAAGTGCACGCTTTTCAAGTTCTCAAGGAAAAACTAATTACACCTCCAATTTTAGCATATCACGACTATACTCAGTCTTTTAATATTTACACCAACGCTAGCTTCAAGGGATTATGCACACTCCTGAGACAGGTGCAAGAAGGGAAAGAGAGTGATTGTTTATGCCAGCCGTTCCCTGAAAAGCTCGGAGCAAAATGATCAAAATTATAGCTCCTTTAAATTGGAACTGCTAGCGCTTGTGTGAGCCGTTACAGAGAAATTCAGAGACTATTTAGCAGCCACAAATTTCATGGCCTATACTGGCAACAATCCCGTTGCCCATTTAAATTCCGCAAAGACAGGAGATGGCTCTCCAGGCTAGCGAATTTCGACTTTAGTGTGAAATAACGAGCTGGGAAAGCTAACACCAATGCCGATACGCTGTCTAGACTACCTAAAACTATTTACTACTCCCCAGAAGAAGATCAATGGGAAGAGGTAGAAATGCATGATTTTGGAATTCGGCCAGCTCAGAAAAGCTACTTATCTGCCATGGATTTATCCAGCAAATCCCCAGACTTTCAAAATGTACATCAAAAATGGCTCCAACTACAGCAAGACAGCTGAACTTTGTCAGGAACAATTCCAAAAGAGATTGTCCAAAAAACCATAGACCCAGAGCTCCAACATCTCTGGAGAAAGAGAAAAAGGCTGTGCTAACAAAAAGGTCTCATGCTAAGGAACTCCATAGATCCTACCTCTGGTCATTGTGTGCATCTGATACTGATTTCCCGTCAGGATGCTAGTCAGGTTCTGGCTGCTTATGATCAGTTTGGACATTTCAGGGTACATACGACTGAAGCCACTATCCGCCGTCTGTTCTATTGGATAGGAATGAGGGTCAACATAGAGAAGTGGTGCCAAGAGTGTGCCACCTGTGAGGCCCGATGAAAAACTAGATCTGATCAGAAAAATGCTCTTTACCCCATCATTACAAGTAAACCATTGGAACTCGCAAGCCATAGATCACTTGAAGATTGAGCCTAGCTTGTTGGGATATAGCTACGTACGGACTATGATAAATCACTATACCAAATTCACTGTGGCTATCCCTGTTAAAGACCTAACTGCCAAAACCACTGCTGCTGCCGTAAGGAAACACTTCATCCTATACTATCGATGTCCGAAGAAAATTCTCTCAGATAGGGGGTCTGTCTTTGAATCTCAGTTGTTTTAAGAACTGTGTGGTGACACACTGCTGGAAACTTTAAACCACCGCTTATCACCTACAGGATAATGGGCTATTTGGACCATCACTTCAAAAAGAAAAGCTCATTGGCCTGACATCCTTCCAGAACTCATCTATACATATAACACACCTCACTGTTCCACCAAGTTTACCCCTTATTACCTGATGTTCGTCAGACAAAGAAAATTACCTTCAGACTTGGCGTTGGGAAATTAGGTTCCTGACTAAATCAATCCATTACCAACAACTGAATGGATACAGGATCAAAGTCGACTTAAAGAGGCCCAACTCATTGTGGATCCCCGTCTGGAAGGAGTACGGCAGAAACAGCAAGCTGATTTTGACAAACAAGCACATGCAACAATGCTACAGATTGGAGATATATGGCTCTGTAAAGAACGCACGGGCAAACTTGATTCCTGCTGGGAGCTACAACCGTACGACATCTCCTCTATATCCTCTGTAGTGAAAGGATTATATTGCATCACTCAGCCTAACAGAAAATCTCAGATCGTACATCGTAATAGACTCAAGTTATGCACACCCTCCACATTATTACCGGAATTAACAGACTCGGAATCTGTTTTCCTGGTATCAGAGTCAGAAGCTGAACCAACAAAGGTACCGGACACTGCATGCCCATCGCCCCTTCATTTAAATAACCTATGGGCTTGGTATCAGCATCCATTGATGAACTTGCAATCTTCAGTACCACAATGCTACAGCAGACTTGGAAACAGAACCTATCACAAGTTCCTGATAACCCCCCATCTCCTCCATGGAGAAGAATTCCAGTGATCTCGTTGTTGACCCTCAGATGCTCTACAAGAAGCAACAGAAACCAGTTTCTAGCTCGCTATCCGGATTAATTATTTACTTCTTTATATTTTTGTTTGCAAAACGGGGTTTTGTTTTTATTTTTTCGTCTGTGTTTTATGGTCGACATGTTTTTATTTGCTTTGCCCTCTGGAAAACAATTATTAAGGTTTGTGCCCTCAGAGACTACTCAAAGAAATGGCAACGTTCAAGAATTGGCCCCAAGAGACTACTTGGTGACGTTTTGGTTTGTTTCCTGTTTATTGATAAAGGCAACAGTAATAACACAGTCTCTTCTGCTATTTGGTAAAGTGAATACCTCACAGACTTTGAAAACTGGACTTCACAGTTACAGTTTATAGGCTTTCTTTTTCAGGTTCTCATTGATGTGGACTTTACAAGACTTATGGCTCATAATCTCTGACTACTGCTAACTTTTGAATTCTTTCCTTCCAGGTTACCTGCATCACAGTACATTTAAAAAAAAAAAAAAAATTTAGACTGTGGGGAGAAAGATTATGTAACGACCCCATAGCTAGCTGGGATCTAAGACTCCATCTTATCAAGCTTGATAAAGGTGCCTTGGTGCACTGAAATGCATTGCTACGACTAGAGATGAGCGAGCGCACTCGTTCGAGTATTAGGGTGTTCGAGATGCTCGTTACTCGAGACGAGCACCACGCGATGTTCGAGATACTTTCACTTTAATCTCTGAGACATTAGCGCGCTTTTCTGGCCAATAGAAAGACATGGAAGGCATTACAACTTCCTCCTGTGACGTTCCAGCCCTATACCACCCCTCTGCAGTGAGTGGCTGGGGAGATCAGGTGACACCCGAGTATTAAAATCTGCCCCTCCCGCGGCTCGCCACAGATGCATTCTGACAGAGATCAGGGAAAGTGCTGTCTTGCTGTAGCTGCTATAGGGAGAGTGTTAGGTGTTATATTTGTCTTCAAGAACCCCAACGGTCCTTCTTAGGGCCACATCTGACCGTGTGCAGTACTGTTGAGGCTGCTTTTAGCAGTGTTGCACAATTTATTTATTTTTTTGTATATCGGGCGTACAGACCATAGAGTCCTCAGTCTGCAGTCATTTTACAGAGTATAGGGGCAGTACTGGTGAGGCAGGGACAGTGGGAAAGGTGAAAGAGATATACTGGCTATATAGGCAGTGGGCTTTTTCAAAAAAATGGGGGAAAAATACTATATTTGGGCTGCCTGTGACAGTCTTCAGTTTACTGCGTGTCTGCTGGGGGTAGTAGTCGCTAATTAATACCCAGCTAAGCGTTACAGCAGGCTTGCGCATAATTGTTTCCTGGCTCTGCTGTGCCCGTTACATGACCGCCCTCATCCCGCCAGAGGGAAACAGTATACATAATATACGGTCTGGTCTCTCTGGTTTTTTACCTCACCATTTAAAAAAATAGAAGCAAAATACTTAAGGCCTACCACTGGCCTTTGGCCACTTGACTAATTCTGCGCTGTGAATTCCAGTAGCTTAGTCATACGCACCTAGGTCTCACTACAGGCTTGCGCATAATTGTTTCCTGGCTCTGCTGTGCCCGTTACATGACCGCCGTCATCCCGCCAGAGGGAAATAGTATACATAATATACGCTGCATACAGTGTCTGTCTGGTTTTTCACCTCACCATTTAAAAAAATAGAAGCAAAATACTTAAGACCTACCACTGGCCTTTGGCCACTTGACTGGTTCTGCGCTGTGAATTTCAGTAGCTCAGTCATACGCACCTAGGTCTCACTACAGGCTTGCGCATAATTGTTTCCTGGCTCTGCTGTGCGTTCCGTAAGCGAAGTCAGCCTCCAACCACAGGCCAATAAGCGACACATTTAATTACAGCATTCTGTTTCTGCTCTACTCGTAATACACCATGCTGAGGGGTAGGGGTAGGCCTAGAGGACGTGGACGGGGGCGAGGACGCGGAGGCCCAAGTCAGGGTGTGGGCACAGGCCGAGCTCCTGGTCCAGGTGTATCGCAGCCGACTGCTGCGGGATTAGGAGAGAGGCAAGTTTCTGGGGTCCCGAGATTCATATCACAATTAATGGGTCCACGCGGTAGACCTTTATTAGAAACTGAGCAGTGTGAGCAGGTCCTGTCGTGGATAGCAGAAAGTGCATCCAGCAATCTATCGACCACCCAGTCTTCTACGCCGTCCACAGCTGCAACTCTGAATCCTCTGGCTGCTGCTCCTCCTTCCTCCCAGCCTCCTCACTCCATGAAAATGACACATTCTGAGGAGCAGGCAGACTCCCAGGAACTGTTCTCGGGCCCCTGCCCAGATTGGGCAGCAATGGTTCCTCTCCCACCGGAGGAGTTTGTCGTGACCGATGCCCAACCTTTGGAAAGTTCCCGGGGTCCGGGGGATGAGGCTGGGGACTTCCGGCAACTGTCTCAAGAGCTTTCAGTGGGTGAGGAGGACGATGACGATGAGACACAGTTGTCTATCAGTGAGGTAGTAGTAAGGGCAGTAAGTCCGAGGGAGGAGCGCACAGAGGATTCGGAGGAAGAGCAGCTGGACGATGAGGTGACTGACCCCACCTGGTTTGCTAAGCCTACTGAGGACAGGTCTTCAGAGGGGGAGGCAAGTGCAGCAGCAGGGCAGGTTGGAAGAGGCAGTGCGGTGGCCAGGGTTAGAGGCAGGGCCAGACCAAATAATCCACCAATTGTTTCCCAAAAGCGCCCCCTCGCGCCATGCCACCCTGCAGAGGCCGAGGTGCTCAAAGGTCTGGCAGTTTTTCACTGAGAGTGCAGACGACCGACGAACTGTGGTGTGCAAGGTTTGTCGCGCCAAGATCAGCCGGGGAGCCACCACCACCAGCATGCGCAGGCATATGATGGCCAAGCACCCCACAAGGTGGGACAAAGGCCGTTCACTATCTCCGGTTTGCACCACTGCCTCTCCCCCTGTGCCCCAACCTGCCACTGAGATCCAACCCCCCTCTCAGGACACAGGCACGACCGTTTCCCGGCCTGCACCCACACCCTCACCTCCGCTGTCCTCGGCCCCATCCAGCAATGTCTTTCAGCGCAGCGTCCAGCTGGCGCTAGCGCAACTGTTTGAGTGCAAGCGCAAGTACGCCGCCACGCACCCGCACGCTCAAGCGTTAAAAGTGCACATAGCCAAATTGATCAGCCTGGAGATGCTGCCATATAGGCTTGTGGAAACGGAGGCTTTCAAAAACATGATGGCGGCGGCGGCCCCGCGCTACTCGGCCGTCCCAGCCCTGCACGACCACGTCTCCCGCAACATTGTACGTGCCCTCACCAACGCGGTTACTGCCAAGGTCCACTTAAAAACAGACACGTGGACAAGCACAGGCGGGCAGGGCCACTATATCTCCCTGACGGCACATTGGGTGAATTTAGTGGAGGCTGGGACCGAGTGAAGAGGCACATGGCCCACGAACTGCTGCATGGTCTGACAGAGCAGACCGACCGCTGGCTTTCGCCTCTGAGCCTCCAACCAGGCATGGTCATGTGTGACAACGGCCGTAACCTTGTGGCGGCTCTGCAGCCTCACGCACGTGCCATGCCTGGCCCACGTCTTTAATTTGGTGGTTCAGCACTTTCTGAAAAGCTACCCACGCTTGTCAGACCTGCTCGGAAAGGTGCGCCGGCTCTGCGCACATTTCTGCAAGTCCCACATGGACGCTGCCACCCTGCGCACCCTGCAACATCGGTTTCATCTGCCAGTGCACCGACTGCTGTGCGACGTGCCCACACGGTGGAACTCTACGCTCCACATGTTGGCCAGGCTCTATGAGCAGCGTAGAGCTATAGTGGAATACCAACTCCAACATGGGCGGCGCAGTGGGAGTCAGCCTCCTCAATTCTTTACAGAAGAGTGGGCCTGGTTGGCAGACATCTGCCAGGTCCTTGGAAACTTTGAGGAGTCTACCCAGATAGTGAGCGGCGATGCTGCAATCATTAGCGTCACCATTCCTCTGCTATGCCTCTTGAGAAGTTCCCTGCAAAGCATAAAGGCAGATGCTTTGCGCTCGGAATTGGAGGCGGGGGAAGACAGTATGTCGCTGGATAGTCAGAGCACCCTCATGTCTATATCTCAGTGCATTGAGGAGGAGGGGGAGGAGCATGAGGAGGAGGGGGAAGAGACAGCTTGGCCCACTGCTGAGGGTACACATGCTGCTTGCCTGTCATCCTTTCAGCGTGTATGGCCTGAGGAAGAGGAGGATCCTGAAAGTGATCTTCCTAGTGAGGACAGCCATGTGTTGCGTACAGGTACCCTGGCACACATGGCTGACTTCATGTTAGGATGCCTTTCTCGTGACCCTCGCGTTACACGCATTCTGGCCACTACGGATTACTGGGTGTACACACTGCTCGACCCACGGTATAAGGAGAACCTTTCCACTCTCATACCCAAAGAGGAAAGGGGTTCGAGAGTGATGCTATACCACAGGACCCTGGCGGACAAACTGATGGTAAAATTCCCATCCGACAGCGCTAGTGGCCGAAGGCGCAGTTCCGAGGGCCAGGTAGCAGGGGAGGCGCGGAGATCAGGCAGCATGTACAGCGCAGGCAGGGGAACACTCTCCAAGGCCTTTGACAGCTTTATGGCTCCCCAGCAAAACTGTGTCACCGCTCCCCAGTCAAGGCTGAGTCGGCGGGAGCACTGTAAAAGGATGGTGAGGGAGTACGTAGCCGATCGCACGACCGTCCTCGGTGACGCCTTTGCTCCCTACAACTACTGTGTGTCGAAGCTGGACACGTGGCCTGAACTCGCGCTGTATGCCCTGGAGGTGCTTGCTTGTCCTGCGGCTAGTGTCTTGTCAGAGAGGGTGTTTAGTGCGGCTGGGGGAATCATCACGGATAAGCGTACACGCCTGTCAACCGACAGTGCCGACAGGCTAACACTCATCAAGATGAACAAAGCCTGGATTTCCCCAGACTTCTCTTCTCCACCAGCGGACAGCAGCGGTACCTAAGCAATACGTAGGCTGCACCCGCGGATGGAAGCATCGTTCTCTATTAGAGATGAGCGAACGCGTTCGTCCGAGCTTGATATTCGTGCGAATATTAGGGTGTTCGGGATGTTCGTTATTCGTAACGAACACCATGCGGTGTTCTGGTTACTTTCACTTCCTTCCCTGAGACGTTAGCGCGCTTTTCTGGCCAATTGAAAGACAGGGAAGGCATTACAACTTCCCCCTGCAACGTTTAAGCCCTATACCACCCCCCTGCTGTGAGTGGCTGGCGAGATCAGGTGTTCGCCTAATATAAAAGTCGGCCCCTCCCGCGGCTCGCCTCAGATGCCTGGTGAGTTAGATGAGGGACAGTGCTGTTTATACCGGAGCTGCTGTAGGGAAAGAATTGGTAGTTAGTGTAGGCTTCAAGACCCCCCAAAGGTCCTTATTAGGGCCACTGATAGCTGTGTGTTGGCTGCTGTTAGCAGTGGCATTTTTTTTTTCTCAAAATCGCCTCTGCAGACCGTTGCACCTGGCATTAGGGACAGAAGTGCTGCATAGGCAGGGAGAGTGTTAGGAGTGAGTGTAGCCTTCAAGAACCTCAACGGTCCTTTCTAGGGCCATATTTATCCGTGTGCAGTACTGTCCAGGCTGCTGTTAGCTGTGCTGCATTTTTTTTGGCCTTCTCAAAATCGCCTCTGCAGAGCATTCCACCCTCCATTGATACTGCAGGGAAAGAATTGTATAGGCAGGGCCACAACACAGTTATTATTCATAGAATATACGCAGTGCTGCCTTTTGGTGGAAAAACAAGTGAAAACAAATCTATTTGTCCAGCCTCTGTCCGTCCTTACGGGCGGTGGAGACGTGTGAGCTGCGTGAAAAACATTGCTAAATCATACGCACCCAGCTACGCTTTACTGCTGGCTTCGCCATTTGCTTTCCTTAATTGGGAAAAAAAATACCTGCTCTGCCAGAGTTATAATAACTCTGCTACCCTCACGTTCTGTGACACATTAGCAGGGACACAGCACAGTTATTAAACTTCTCATGTTCATTGAATATACGCAGTGCTGCCTTTTGGTGGAAAAACAAGTGAAAACAAATCTATTTGTCCAGCCTCTGTCCGTCCTTACGGGCGGTGGACACGTGTGAGCTGCGTGAAAAACATTGCTAAATCATACGCACCCAGCTACGCTTTACTGCTGGCTTCGCCATTTGCTTTCCTTAATTGGGAAAAAAAATACCTGCTCTGCCAGAGTTATAATAACTCTGCTACCCTCACGTTCTGTGACACATTAGCAGGGACACAGCACAGTTATTAAACTTAGATTATTCATTCACTAGAGGCAGTGGGGCCTTTCGTTTTCCAAAAAGGGAAAAAATTATATTTGGCCTGCAGTCTTGCGCCAATTTATTTCCTGCCTGTGAAATCAAATCACTGGTAATACAGCATGCTGAGGGGTAGGGGTAGGCCTAGAGGACGTGGACGCGGCCGAGGACGCGGAGGGCCAAGTCAGGGTGTGGGCACAGCCCGAGCTCCTGATCCCGGTGTGTCGCAGCCGACTGCTGCGCGATTAGGAGAGAGGCACGTTTCTGGCGTCCCCACATTCATCGCCCAATTAATGGGTCCACGCGGGAGACGGTTATTAGAAAATGAGCAGTGTGAGCAGGTCCTGTCCTGGATGGCAGAAAGTGCTTCGAGCAACCTATCGTCAACACGCAGTTCTGCGCCGTCCACTGCTGCAAATCCGAATCCTCTGTCTGCTGCTTCTCCTTCCTCCCAGCCTCCTCACTCCACTACAATGACACCTGCTCAGGAGCGGGAACACTCCCAGGAACTGTTCTCGGGCCCCTGCTTAGATTGGGCAGCAGCGGTTCCTCTCCCACCAGAGGAGTTTATCGTCACTGATGCCCAACCATTCGAAAGTTCCCGGGGTCCGAGGGAAGAGGCTGGGGACTTCCGCCAACTGTCTCAACAACTTTCTGTGGGTGAGGAGGACGATGACGATCAGACACAGTTGTCTTGCAGTGAGGTAGTAGTAAGGGCAGTAAGTCCAAGGGAGCAGCGCACAGAGGATTCGGAGGAAGAGCAGCAGGACGATGAGGTGACTGACCCCACCTGGTGTGCAACGCTTACTCAGGAGGACAGGTCTTCAGAGGGGGAGTCAAGGGCATCAGCAGGGCAGGTTGCAAGAGGCAGTGCGGTGGCCAGGGCCAGGGGTAGAGGCAGGGCCAGACCGAATAATCCACCAAGTGTTTCCCAAAGCGCCCCCTCGCGCCATGCCACCCTGCAGAGGCCGAGGTGCTCTAAGGTCTGGCAGTTTTTCACAGAGACGCCTGACGACCGACGAACAGTGGTGTGCAACCTTTGTTGCGCAAAGCTCAGCCGGGGAGCCAACACCAACAGCCTCACCACAACCACCATGCGCAGACATATGATGGCCAAGCACCCCACAAGGTGGGACGAAGGCCGTTCACCGCCTCCGGTTTGCACCCCTGCCTCTCCCCCTGTGCCCCAACCTGCCACTGAGATGCAACCCCCCTCTCAGGACACAGGCACTACCGCCTCATGGCCTGCACCCACACCCTCATCTCCGCTGTCCTCGGCCCCATCCAGCAGTGTAGTTCAGCGCACCGTTCAGCCGTCGCTTGCGCAAGTATTCGAGCGCAAGCGCAAGTACGCCGCCACGCACCCGCACGCTCAAACGTTAACCGTCCGCATAGCAAAATTCATCAGCCTTGAGATGCTGCCGTATAGGGTTGTGGAAACTGAGTCCTTCAAAAGTATCATGGAGGCGGCGGCCCCGCGCTACTCAGTTCCCAGTCGCCACTACTTTTCCCGATGTGCCGTCCCAGCCCTGCACGACCACGTCTCCCGCAACATTGTGCGCGCCCTCACCAACGCGGTTACTGCCACGGTCCACTTAACTACGGACACGTGGACAAGCACAGGCGGGCAGGGCCACTACATCTCCCTGACGGCACATTGGGTGAATTTAGTGGAGGCTGGGACAGAGTCAGAGCCTGGGACCGCTCACGTCCTACCCACCCCCAGAATTGCGGGCCCCAGCTCGGTGCTGGTATCTGCGGAGGTGTATGCTTCCTCCACTAAAGCACCCTCCTCCTCCTCCTCCTCCTCTGTCTCGCAATCAAGATGTGTTAGCAGCAGCATGTCGCCAGCAGTCGGTGTCGCGCGGTGTGGCAGCACAGCGGTGGGCAAGCGTCAGCAGGCCGTGCTGAAACTACTCAGCTTAGGAGAGAAGAGGCACACGGCCCACGAACTGCTGCAGGGTCTGACAGAGCAGACCGACCGCTGGCTTGCGCCGCTGAGCCTCCAACTGGGCATGGTCGTGTGTGACAACGGGCGTAACCTGGTGGCGGCTCTGCAGCTTGGCAGCCTCACGCACGTGCCATGCCTGGCCCACGTCTTTAATTTGGTGGTTCAGCGCTTTCTGAAAAGCTACCCACGCTTGTCAGACCTGCTCGTAAAGGCGCGCCGGCTCTGCGCACATTTCCGCAAGTCCCACACGGACGCTGCCACCCTGCGCACCCTGCAACATCACTTTAAGCTGCCAGTGCACCGACTGCTGTGCGACGTGCCCACACGGTGGAACTCTACGCTCCACATGTTGGCCAGGCTCTATGAACAACGTAGAGCTATAGTCGAATACCAACTCCAACATGGGCGGCGCAGTGGGAGTCAGCCTCCTCAATTCCTTTCAGAAGAGTGGGCCTGGTTGGCAGACATCTGCCATGTCCTTGGTAATTTTGAGGAGTCTACCCAGGTGGTGAGCGGCGATGCTACAATCATTAGCGTCACCATTCCTCTGCTATGCATCTTGAGAAATTCCCTGCAAACCATAAAGGCAGCTGCTTTGCGCTCGGAAACGGGGGCGGGGGAAGACAGTATGCCGCTGGATAGTCAGGGCACCCTCCTGTCTATTTCTCAGCGCGTACAGGAGGAGGAGGAGGAGCATGAGGAGGATGAGGAGGAGGGGGAAGAGACAGCTTGGGCCGCTGCTGACGGTACACCGGCTGATTGCCTGTCATCCTTTCAGCGTGTATGGCCTGAGGAGGAGGAGGAGGATCCTGAAAGTGATCTTCCTAGTGAAGACAGCCATGTGTTGCGTACAGGTACCCTGGCACACATGGCTGACTTCATGTTAGGATGCCTTTCTCGTGACCCTCGCGTTGCACGCATTCTGGCCACTACGGATTACTGGGTGTACACACTGCTCGATCCACGGTATAAGGAGAACCTGCCCACTCTGATTCCCGAAGAGGAAAGGGGTTCGAGAGTGTTGCTATACCACAGGACCCTTGCGGACAAGCTGATGGTAAAATTCCCAGCCGACAGCGCTAGTGGCAGAAGGCGCAGTACCGAGGGCAAGGTAGCAGGGGATGTGCGTAGATCGAGCAGCATGTACATCCCAGGCAGTGCAACAGTCTTTAAGGGCCTGGCCAGCTTTATGGCTCCCCACCAAGACTGTGTCACCGCTCCCCAGTCACGGCTGAGTCGGCGGGAGCACTGTAAAAGGATGGTGAGGGAGTACGTAGCGGATCGCACGACCATCCTTGGTGACGCCTCTGCCCCCTACAACTACTGGGTGTCGAAGCTGGACATGTGGCCTGAACTAGCGCTGTATGCCCTGGAGGTGCTTGCTTGTCCTGCGGCTAGCGTGTTGTCGGAGAGGGTGTTTAGTGCGGCTGGGGGAATCATCACAGATAAGCGTAGCCGCTTGTCAACCGACAGTGCCGACAGGCTAACACTCATCAAGATGAACAAAGGCTGGATTTCCCCAGACTTCTCTTCTCCACCAGCGGACAGCAGCGATACGTAAGCAATACGTAGGCTGCACCCGCGGATGGAAGCTACGTTCTCTCTCACCATCCAAAACGGGGACATTTCTGCTTCATCAATCTGTGTCTAATATTCCTCCTCCTCCTCCTCCTGCTCCTCCTCCTGAAACCTCACGTAATCACGCTGAACGGGCAATTTTTCTTAGGGCCACAAGGCTCACTCAAATAATTTTTCAGAACAATTTTTATAAGTTTCAATGCGCTTAAAAGCATTGGAACTTTAACTTGAACCAATTTTTCGTTACACTGGGCTGCCTCCAGGCCTAGTTACCACTTAAGCCACATTAACCAAAGCGATTAATGGGTTTCACCTGCCCTCTTGGCTGGCCATGGCCAATTTTTGGGATGTACATTAGTACTGTTGATACAGCAATTTTTGTGGGCCCTCGCCTACAGTGTAATCAAATTAATTTTTAGCCCACCTGCATTACAGCTGACGTTACATCAGCTGTGTTGGGCAATGCAATGGGATATTTTTATGTACCGCCGGTGGGTTCCAGGGAGCCACCCATGCTGTAGGTGAACACTGAGTTTTTAATACATCTGTACACTTCTAAAGAACCCGTCTGACTGGGGCATGCAGTGTGGGCCGAAGCCCACCTGTATTACGCACGACATTACTACCTCAGCTGTGTTGGGCAATGCAATGGGATATTTCTATGTACCGCCGGTGGCTTCCTGGCACCCACCCAGGCAGTGGGTCCACAGGGAGTTTAACCTACATGTGTCCACTTGTAAAGAACCCCAGTCTGACTGGGGCATGCAGTGTGGGCCGAAGCCCACCTGCATTAAGCACGACATTACTACCTCAGCTGTGTTGGGCAATGCAATGGGATATTTTTGTGTACCGCCGGTGGGTTCCAGGGAGCCACCCATGCTGTAGGTGCACACTGAGTTTTTAATACATCTGTACACTTCTAAAGAACCCGTCTGACTGGGGCATGCAGTGTGGGCCGAAGCCCACCTGTATTACGCACGACATTACTACCTCAGCTGTGTTGGGCAATGCAATGGGATATTTCTATGTACCGCCGGTGGCTTCCTGGCACCCACCCAGGCAGTGGGTCCACAGGGAGTTTAACCTACATGTGTCCACTTGTAAAGAACCCCAGTCTGACTGGGGCATGCAGTGTGGGCCGAAGCCCACCTGCATTAACCCTTTCCAGTCCACTGTGTGACCTGTGAAGACATTAGGGTTTAAGGCTGTACAGCTCCGTTGTTGGTAGACGTCCGTCGGGGTTCTCTTACTGTATATTGCCAGCCTCTCTGCTGTCGGAGCCTATCCTACGTGTCAGCTCATGCAGTACTGGCTTTAGCCAGCATATAGCGCCGTTGTATAACAGCAGAAAAAGAGTAAGCCCCCTAGGAAAACCATATACAAATTGGATTGGAAAGGGTTAAGCACAACATTACTACCTCAGCTGTGTTGGGCAATGCAATGGGATATTTCTATGTACCGCCGGTGGCTTCCTGGCACCCACCCATGCTGTAGGTGCACACGGAGTTTTTACTACATCTGTACACTTATAAAGAACCCCAGTCAGACTGGGGCATGCAGTGTGGGCCGAAGCCCACCTGCATTAGGCACGACATTACTACCTCAGCTGTGTTGGGCAATGCAATGGGATATTTCTGTGTACCGCCGGTGGGTTCCAGGGAGCCACCCATGCTGTGGGTCGACAGGGACTTCACAATAGGGAGTTGTACCTGCCTGTGTCTATGAATTAAAAAGCCCGGTCTGACTGGGGCATGCAGACACCTTGACAGAATGAATAGTGTGTGGCACATAGGTTCCCCATTGCTATGCCCACGTGTGCAGCTCCTGATGGCGGTGGCACAGGATTCTATTTCTCATTGCTTCTGTACAGCATTGTGGGCTATCGCTCCGCCACTTTTAAAGAGGGTCGCTGCCTAGCCGTGCCAACCTCTGCAGTGTGTGCCTGCGGTCCCTCGTCATGGCAGACGCAATTCTAAAGAGACATGAGCGTGGTGTGGCATGAGGGCAGCTGAAGGCTGCGCAGGGACACTTTGGTGTGCGCTGTGGGGGGGGAGGGGGGGCGGTTGGGCAGCATGTAACCCAGGAGAAGTGTCAGTGGAGTGTCATGCAGGCAGTGATTGTGCTTTGTTGGAGGTAGTGTGGTGCTTAGCAAAGGTATGCCATGCTAATGAGGGCTTTTCAGAAGTAAAAGTTGTTGGGAGGGGGGGGGGCCCACTCTTGCCGGTATTGTGGCTTAATAGTGGGACCTGTGAACTTGAGATGCAGCCCAACACGTAGCCCCTCGCCTGCCCTATCCGTTGCTGTGTCATTCCCATCACTTTCCTGAATTGCCCAGATTTTCACACATGAAAACCTTAGCGAGCATCGGCGAAATACAAAAATGTTCTGGTCGCCCATTGACTTCAATGGGGTTCGTTGTTCGAAACGAACCCTCGAGCATCACGGGAAGTTCGTTCCGAATAACGAACACCCGAACATTTTGGTGTTCGCTCATCTCTATTCTCTATCACCATCAAAAACGGGGACCTTTTAGCTTCATCAATCTGTGTATTCTATTCATCCTCCTCCTCCTGCTCCTGCTCCTGAACCCTCATGTAATCACGCCGAACGGGCAATTTTTCTTAGGCCCACAAGGCTCAGTCATATGACTTTTGTAAACAATGTTTATACGTTTCAATTCTCATTAAAGCGTTGAAACTTGCACCTGAACCTTTTTTTATTTTAACTGGGCTGCCTCCAGGCCTAGTTACAAATTATGCCACAGTAACCAAAGCGATTAATGGGTTTCACCTGCCCTCTTGGTTGGGCATGGGCAATTTTTCTGAGGTACATTAGTACTGTTGGTACACCAATTTTTTTGGGCCCTCGCCTACAGTGTAATCCTAGTAATTTTTATGGGCTTCGCCTGCAATCATGGTACAGCAAGGTGTGTGGGGTTGGCCTTCACTTTTGCTACATAAATGTAACTGGGGCCTTGTCTATACTGCAACTACTGAAATGTGCAAGAGACTGTTATCTCCCTAAACTGCTGCAACGGGAATGTTACTGTGGCCTGTCTTGACTGCTACTACTGAAATGGAACTAAGACTGTGCTCCCCCTATACTGCTGCTTCGGAATTGTTACTGGGGCCTGTCTTGACTGCTACTACTACTGAAATGGAACTAATACTGTGCTCCCCCTATATTGCTGCTAGTGATATGTTACTGGGGCCTGTCCCTAATGCTACCGCTGAAATGTTACTAATTCTGGGCTCTGCCTATACCGCTGCTACTGCTATGTCATTGGGGTGTGGAAACGGAGGCTTCCCAAAGACATGATGGTGGCGAGGCCATTTCCCACCAATGCGGTTACTGTTAAGGTGCATATAACCACGGACACGTGGAGAGGACACGTAGTGCCTCAAAAAAATCCCCCTCCTCCTCCAACAATGAAAACATTCTTGGCAAATACCTTTGCATTGCTCCGTCTGGTGGCAGTCCAAGAATTTCACCTTTACCGACACAACAAGATAGCCCCCCCACCATCCCCCCGCCACGGCCCACTTAATCCTGGCCACATTCCGAAAACCAACGCTACTAGGTCCGCAGTTGCCACCACATTCCCACCAACGCGGTTACTGTTAAGGTACATATTACCAGTCTGACTGGGGCATGCACTGTGGGCCGAAGCCCACCTGCATTTAATCGGACGTTACCTCAGCTGTGCTGGGCAATGCAATGGGATTTATTTATGTAACGCCGATGGGTTCCAGGGAGCCACCCATGCTTTGGGTCCACACGGACTTCACATTAGGGATTTGTACCTGCCTGTGTCTATGTATTAAAAACCCCGGTCAGACTGGGGTATGCAGTGTGGGCCGAAGCCCACCTGCATTTAATCGGACGTAACCTCAGCTGTGCTGGGCAATGCAATGGGATTTATTTATGTAACGCAGGTGGCTTCCTGGGACCCACCCATGTTGTCGGTCCACACGGAGTTGTACCTGCCTGTGTCTACTTATAAAGAACCCCAGTCTGACTGGGGCATGCAGTGTGGGCCGAAGCCCACCTGTATTTAATCTGATGTTAGCTCTACTATCCGGGGCACTGCATTGGGACAAACTACAGGAGCAATACAGCGCTAATGAGACGTGCACAGCTACGCTAGCATTGGAGTCCGCTGTAGACACGCGATTGCTGAGGGTTTGTGCAGAGGCCTATGTCCTGGGTGCAGTGAAAGTCCGCTTCCTGCCTAGGATTGCTGAAGCTGTGGGCCGAGGCCTATGTCGTGGGCGCGGTGCAAGTCTGCCATGTTTGGCCGCTCAGATCTATTTTTTGTTCATGTCTTGGGCTTCCTAGGACCCACCTATGCTGTTGGTGCAAACTTAGTTCCCATCGCGGTGTTTGACCTGTCTGGCACAAAGGCACTGACTGACTTGGGTAGAGGGCAGAGCGCAGACGGCTTTCCCCTTGCAGTGTGGATTGAGCTATGCGACACCTTGACAGAATGAATACTGTGTGGCACATGGATTCCCCATTGCTATGCCCACGTTTGCAGCTCCTGATGGAGGTGGCACAGGATTGGAGTTCTCATTGCTTCTGTACAGCATGGTGGGCTATCGCCCCGCCCCTTTTAAAGAGGGTCGCTGCCTGGCCCTGCCAACCCTCTGCAGTGTGTGCCTGCGGTTCCTCCTCATGGCAGATGCACTTATAAATAGACATGAGGGTGGTGTGGCTGTGAGGCCAGCGTGTGGCATGAGGGCAGCTGAAGGCTGCGCAGGGACACTTTGGTGTGCGCTGTGGACACTGGGTCATGTGGGGGCGTTGGGCAGCATGTAACTCAGGAGAAGTGGCAGCAGAGTGTCATGCAGGCAGTGATTGTGCTTTGTTGGAGGTAGTGTGGTGCTTAGCTAAGGTATGCCTTGCTAATGAGGGTTTGTCCAAAGTAAAAATTGGTAGGGGGGGCAGACTCTTGCCGCTATTGTGGCTTAATAGTGGGACCTGGGAACCTGAGATGCAGCCCAACATGTAGCCCCTCGCCTGCCCTATCCGTTTCTGTGTCGTTTCCAGCACTTTCTTGGGTTTTGCAGATTTTCACAAATGAAAACCTTAGCGAGCATCGGTCATATACAAAAATGCTCGGGTCGCCTATTGACTTCAATGGGGTTCGTTACTCGAAACGAACCCTCGAGCATCGTGGAAAGTTCGACTCGAGCAATGAACACCCGAGCATTTTGGTGCTCGCTCATCTCTAGCTGCTACCTGTTACTACTGAATATTGAAAATTAATAACGTTACCTCCAACCCTGGATATTGCCTGTGGGACTCTTTTCACTGAATGGATATTTCACGCACGGTGTACCATCACTAGGAGGGGCTTCTGTTATCACATTCCCCCTTCTCCAAAGTAAGTTTCTTTTCCGGCTAATTCTTTCTGTATGTTTTACATGCTAGACTGAACTTTGTATGGTTCCCGATGAGCATAGAATGTTTGATTTTTTTATAATCACTATGTAAGCTGCAGTAAGAACACATGCTGAAGAGAAGTCATGTTCTATAGAGAAAACCCTCTTTTCAAGATCCAGTATTTCTTATTTTATGTTAACTTCTTTCTTTTATCTTTAAGAAAAATCTGCATTCTTATTAACAGGTCTTGTGTCTGATGTAGATATTTTTAGTATAGCGTTCCAACTGTTTCTCATATGAGTGTGTATGTATGTGTGTGTGTATGTGTGTGTATGTATGTATATATCTTTAAGGCATAAATAATAATAATGCAACTTGAGACAAAATTCATAATACTTCATTTATCATTTTTCTAACAAAATACATTGAAAAACACATTTTCAACAGGGTTTTATCAGTAGAAACACTAGGAAGGAATTCTCCCTTACCTGATTCTTCACAAACACTGGAGGGTTGTTGTTTATATCCTGCACATCAATTATCACCGTACAGCTGCTGCTTAATCCTGGGAAGGGAATATATAAAGCGTTAGAAGCAATACAGTCACATAAAATAATGTCGCAGGTGTGGCTCGAGCAGCTTTGGGGTTCCAGCATAAAAGTAATACCTGAACTCACTCAGGTGATGACTTTTCTTTCTGCCATATGGGACTACACCTATGTGGAGGTGTAACTTGAAGCTTCTGAGCTACAGTGGAAAATCTGTAACAGGGCTTCCCAACGATAAAGCTTTTTTCATAGTACTGGCTGGGTGTGATTGCACCCACTATAGTTACGCCTCAGCATCTATGGACAATGCAATCCTGTACTCCTTGTGCTTTTATGCCACCCACATACAGTGCTGCTGTGCTTAATACGTCTCATAGCTGAGGGTTTGTTCCAGTTGTGTCCAGTGTAGACAATCATCTATGACAAACATGTGAAACACAAGGCCCGCAGGCCAATTTCAGCCCGCTTATTAGCTGTAGCTCACAGGCCGTACAACATCCTAACACCTAGCATTCACCCAGCCTGCAGCAGCGGTTCTGTGACAGCTGATCGCCCCCTCCCCTGTTTCTGCATGCACTGTCCTGTACGCACCACAAATGCCGATGGGAGTGGTCAGCGGTCCAAGACTCAGCAGCGGCTGCTGCCACCAGACTGATAGTGCTGGCTTGTTGAGCGGAATGCCTGTAGGGATGTCGCACAGCCCGGGGCCAATAGATGTTGCTATTGCGACTGGGACTAATATGGGGCCCACCTATTACTACTGTGGTCAATACAGGGGAGGCACTTTTACCTGTTTTACACGTGACAAGTCTTGTTTGCCCAAGCAAGCAAGCTGGTGATGTTCGGGCAGCGTGTTTAGACAACACTATTATCGTTGAGGATCATGCAGCTCTCGCTCACTTGTTGTTAAGCATTTCTCATTCAAATGTGAAACACTGAACAATTTGTGTATAAACTGCCCAACAAGTGAACAAGGGGTTAGTTTTTATACCGGCTGAAACTGAACGATGAACAAAAGGCACACTTACTACTGGGGCCACTATGGGGGACCCTAATATTACTGCAGCCACTATAGGGGACACTATTACTACTGTGGCCACTATGGGGGACACTAGTACTAGTGGGGTCAATATGGGGGACACTATTACTACTGGGGCCAATGTGGGGGGCAGTATTACTACTGGGGCCAATGTGGGGGGCAATATTACTACTGGGGCTAATGTGGAGGACACTATTACTACTGGAGCCAATGTGCAGGACACTATTACTACTGAGGCTACTATGGGGGACACTGCTACTACTGGGGGCCACTATGAGGGTCACTATTACTGGGGTCCCTAAGGAGGACCCTATTACTACTGGAGCCACTATGGGGCCCTATAACTACTGCAGGCACTATGGTGACCCTACAGCTACTGGGAGCTCCATGGGGGACACTATTACTCCTGGGGCCATTATGCGTGTCACTATTATTACTGGGGTCCCTATGAAGGACTCTATTACAAATCAGTGCTACTGTGGAAGCACTATTACTTCTGCGGCCACTATGAGGGTCACTATTACTACTGTGGTCTCAATGGGAGGAACACACTATTACTCCTGGGTTTGCTATGCTTGTCATTATTATTACTGGGGTGACTATGGAGGACTCTTTTACTACCCACTCACTATGGGGACCCTATTACTACTGGGGCCAGAAACAAACAACAAATAGTAAAAATATCACCACACTCAGGAAGGTCCATAGGAGAGCGATCACAAGAATAAGTAAGGGAAATTTTCACTTACTTGAGGGGAAATCTAATGGTACAATAGACCCCATTAATAGGATTCCCAGAGATTCACAAACAACCAGTTGAACAGGTGAATTCCAATAGAAATAATGCCAAATACCATACAGTGGGACAACCAAATACATTTTTTTGAACCAAATGCAACATGTTTCAGGGTTCGCAACCTTCCTTAAGCATAAATATAGCATAAAACATACCTGATCATTTCATACAATTTTGATATTGTATGAATTGGGGTTGAATTGTAATGCTGCAAGTGATATTACTAAATTCCTCCACATTTTGCTTGATTGTGCTTTGTCCCATAATTGTTTATCCAAAAAGGAAAGGAATTTTATTTGTATATGTAACCCAGAGCTCCCTGAATTCTATTTTCTTCTCAAGATGCAGAAAATTGCCTCAAATCACCCAGGTTGGCCTGTAATATCTGGTGTCGGTTCTACTACCTGTGGCCTGAGTATGTAGAGTTTGTGTTTCTTTTCTATAGTGCTTCTTATGTTATTCCCCGTTCCCGTGTAGGGTTAACTAATGGCCGAGGTATGAGGCCAGGTATGTTCTTGTCAGGGTGAATTGCTGTGTTTAGACAGGTCCCCATCTCTGAGTTTATTTAGATAGGGATAGAGTTCCCATGTTTTGGTTTATTATTGTTTTGACACAGTTGGTGGGCATTTGTGTGAGATCTGCGAGTTACAGAGCCAGCATGTCCTGTGTGGACGCGACAGAATCCTATATTTGGTGACAACTTAATGTTAAGGCTCCGTACTCACATATTCCTCATCTTATAGATCTCCAGCCATTAAACATTTTATTGATCAGGACCCTTTAATGACTTAACAAAGGCTGTTTATTTTAGACTCCATTAATTTTATCCTACATGACGATTATTTTGTTTTAAGTAATCAGTTTTATTTACAAACTAGAGGAACTGCTTGGGGACCAAGTTTGCACCCATCTACATGCAAACCTTTTTTATTCAGGCATTTGAAAAAAGAATTATTGACCCTTGAATAATTTTCTATAGAAGATTTATTGATCATATTCTATTCATTTGGGACAGTGATTTGGCGGATTTGGAAATCTTTTTTGCAATTCACTGCTACTTGTGATACAAAGAATATTGTGTTTTTAGATTTAGAATTGTATATCCTGGAGGTACCATACAAACCAGGACATACTTCACACCAGTGGATTCCAATAGTTACCTAGACCGCTCCAGTTGTTACTAGAAAACAAACATCCCATATGGGCAAATTAAATGGATAAGAAGAAATTGTTCCTCGATTCAAGCTTACAATGAACAATCAAAATAAAAAAAATGCTTTAGAGCAAAGGGCTACCCTGTTGAATTGATTGAGTCATCCCATGGGAAAGTTTTAAATGAGGATCGTCAAATGGATTCCATAAAAAAAAAGAAAATGGAAAAAATGACTCTACTTTTAAGACCCTTTTCACTTACAACCTGTACACTGGATGGCAATTTTGGCAAGGTGATCCTTCGTTAGGTAGTGCAATCCCAGAAGGATTTAGGGCCATTTGCTGTCCCTTCATGTCCCGTTTTACAACATTTACCCCTCTAAAAAAAAAAAATACTATGTCTAGACAAAATAAAGGGAGTTTTTAAATGCGGCCTAAAGAATTGTAAATGTTCCAATATTGAACATGAGGGGAAAGAAATCGCCATTGATGAGGAAATATATCCAATCAAATGAAACTGTAATTTAATGTTATTTATTTAATAGAGTGCCCTTGTGGCCTCCAATACATTGGAAGAATGAATAATACCTTGAGGACCAGAGTGTGTAAGTAGAGATGAGCGAGCACCAAAATGCTCGGGTGCTCGTTACTCGGGACGAAATTATTGCGATGCTCGAGGGTTCGTTTCGAGTAACGAACCCCATTGAAGTCAATGGGCGACCCGAGCATTTTTCGCCGATGCTCGCTAAGGTTTCCATTTGTGAAAATCTGGGCAATTCAAGAAAGTGATGGGAACGACACAGCAACGGATAGGGCAGGCGAGGGGCTACATGTTGGGCTGCATCTCAAGTTCCCAGGTCCCACTATTAAGCCACAATAGCGGCAAGAGGGGGCCTCCCCCCAACAACTTTTACTTCTGAAAAGCCCTCATTAGCAATGCATACCTTAGCTAAGCACCACACTACCTCCAACAAAGCACAATCACTGCCTGCATGACACTCCGCTGCCACTTCTCCTGGGTTACATGCTGCCCAACCCCCCCGCACGACCCAGTGTCCACAGCGCACACCAAAGTGTCCCTGCGCAGCCTTCAGCTGCCCTCATGCCACACCACCCTCATGTCTATTTATAAGTGCGTCTGCCATAAGGAGGAACCGCAGGCACACACTGCAGAGGGTTGGCACGGCTAGGCAGCGACCCTCTTTAAAAGGGGCCGGGTGATAGCCCACAATGCTGTACAGAAGCAATGAGAAATATAATCCTGTGCCACCTCCATCAGGAGCTGCACACGTGGGCATAGCAATGGGGAACCTATGTGCCACACACTATTCATTCTGTCAAGGTGTCTGCATGCCCCAGTCAGACCGCGGTTTTTTATAAATAGTCACAGGCAGGTACAACTCCGCAATGGGAATTCGGTGTGCACCCACAGCATGGGTGGCTCCCTGGAACCCACCGGCTGTACATAAATGTATCCCATTGCAGTGCCCTGGACAGCAGAGCTAACGTCAGATTAAATGCAGGTGGGCTTCGGCCCACACTGCATGCCCCAACCTGACCGGGGTTTTTAATTCATAGACACAGGCAGGTACAACTCCCTATTGTGAAGTCCCTGTGGACCCACAGCATGGGTGGGTGCCAGGAAGCCACCGGCGGTACATAAATATATCCCATTGCAGTGCCCAGCACAGCTGAGGTAATGTCATGTTTAATGCAGGTGGGCTTCGGCCCACACTGCATGCCCCAGTCAGACTGGGGTTCTTTAGAAGTGGACACATGCAGTTACAACTCCGTGTGGACCGACAGCATGGGTGGCTCCCTGGAACCCACCGGCGGTACATAAATATATCCCATTGCAGTGCCCAACACAGCTGATGTAACGTCAGCTTTAATGCAGGTGGGCAAAAAATTAATTGGATTACACTGTAGGCGAGGGCCCCAAAAAATTGGTGTACCAACAGTACTAATGTACATCAGAAACATTGCCCATGCCCAACCAAGAGGGCAGGTGAAACCCATTAATCGCTTTGGTTAATGTGGCTTAATTTGTAACTAGGCCTGGAGGCAGCCCAGTTAAAATAAAAATTGGTTGAGGTGAAAGTTTCAACGCTTTAATGAGAATTGAAACGTATAAACATTGTTTACAAAAATTATATGACTGAGCCTTGTGGGCCTAAGAAAAAATGCCTGTTCGGCGTGATTACGTCAGGTTTCAGGAGGAGGAGCAGGAGGAGGAGGATAAATATTATACACAGATTGATGAAGCTAAAAGGTCCACGTTTTTGATGGTGATAGAGAACAATGCTTCCATCCGCGGGTGCAGCCTATGTATTGTTTATGTATCGCTGCTGTCCGCTGGTGGAGAAGAGAAGTCTGGGGACATCCAGGCTTTGTTCATCTTTATGAGTGTAAGCCTGTCGGAACTGTCGGTTGACAGGCGGGTACGCTTATCCGTGATGATTCCCCCAGCCACACTAAACACCCTCTCTGACAAGACGCTAGCCGCAGGACAAGCAAGCACCTCCAGGGCATACAGCGCGAGTTCAGGCCACGTGTCCAGCTTCGACACCCAGTAGTTGTAGGGGGCAGAGGCGTCACCGAGGACGGTCGTGCGATCGGCTACGTACTCCCTCACCATCCTTTTACAGTGCTCCCGCCGACTCAGCCTTGACTGGGGAGCGGTGACACAGTCTTGCTGGGGAGCCAGAAAGCTGTCAAAGGCCTTAGAGAGTGTTCCCCTGCCTGCGCTGTACATGCTGCCTGATCTCCGCGCCTCCCCTGCTACCTGGCCCTCGGAACTGCACCTTCGGTCACTAGCGCTGTCGGATGGGAATTTTACCATCAGTTTGTCCGCCAGGGTCCTGTGGTATAGCATCACTCTCGAACCCCTTTCCTCTTTGGGTATGAGAGTGGAAAGGTTCTCCTTATACCGTGGGTCGAGCAGTGTGTACACCCAGTAATCCGTAGTGACCAGAATGCGTGTAACGCGAGGGTCACGAGAAAGGCATCCTAACATGAAGTCAGCCATGTGTGCCAGGGTACCTGTACGCAACACATGGCTGTCCTCACTAGGAGGATCACTTTCAGGATCCTCCTCCTCCTCCTCCTCAGGCCATACACGCTGAAAGGATGACAGGCAAGCAGCATGGGTACCCTCAGCAGTGGGCCAAGCTGTCTCTTCCCCCTCCTCCTCCTCATGCTCCTCCTCCTCCTCAACGCGCTGAGATATAGACAGGAGGGTGCTCTGACTATCCAGCGACATACTGTCTTCCCCCGCCTCTGTTTCCGAGCGCAAAGCGTCTGCCTTTATGCTTTGCAGGGAACTTCTCAAGAGGCATAGCAGAGGAATGGTGACGCTAATGATTGCAGCATCGCCGCTCACCATCTGGGTAGACTCCTCAAAGTTTCCAAGGACCTGGCAGATGTCTGCCAACCAGACCCACTCTTCTGTAAAGAATTGAGGAGGCTGACTCCCACTGCGCCGCCCATGTTGGAGTTGGTATTCCACTATAGCTCTACGCTGCTCATAGAGCCTGGCCAACATGTGGAGCGTAGAGTTCCACCGTGTGGGCACGTCACACAGCAGTCGGTGCACTGGCAGATGAAACCGATGTTGCAGGGTGCGCAGGGTGGCAGCGTCCGTGTGGGACTTGCAGAAATGTGCGCAGAGCCGGCGCACCTTTCCGAGCAGGTCTGACAAGCGTGGGTAGCTTTTCAGAAAGCGCTGAACCACCAAATTAAAGACGTGGGCCAGGCATGGCACGTGCGTGAGGCTGCCGAGCTGCAGAGCCGCCACCAGGTTACGGCCGTTGTCACACACGACCATGCCCGGTTGGAGGCTCAGCGGCGCAAGCCAGCCGTCGGTCTGCTCTGTCAGACCCTGCAGCAGTTCGTGGGCCATGTGCCTCTTCTCTCCTAAGCTGAATAGTTTCAGCACGGCCTGCTGGCGCTTGCCCACCGCTGTGCTGCCACGCCGCGCGACACCGACTGGTGACGACGTGCTGCTGCTGACATATCTTGATTGCGAGACAGAGGTTGCGTAGGAGGAGGAGGAGGAGGGTGGTTGAGTGGAGGAAGCATACACCGCCGCAGATACCACCACCGAGCTGGGGCCCGCAATTCTGGGGGTGGGTAGGACGTGAGCGGTCCCAGGCTCTGACTCGGTCCCAGCCTCCACTAAATTCACCCAATGTGCCGTCAGGGAGATATAGTGGCCCTGCCCGCCTGTGCTTGTCCATGTGTCCGTTGTTAAGTGGACCTTGGCAGTAACCGCGTTGGTGAGGGCGCGTACAATGTTGCGGGAGACGTGGTCATGCAGGGCTGGGACGGCACATCGGGAAAAGTAGTGGCGACTGGGAACTGGGTAGCGCGGGGCCGCCGCCGCCATCATACCTTTGAAAGCCTCTGTTTCCACAACCCTATACGGCAGCATCTCCAGGCTGATAAATTTGGCTATGTGCACGTTTAATGCTTGAGCGTGCGGGCGCGTGGCGGCGTACTTGCGCTCCAACACTTGCGCTAGCGACGGCTGGACGGTGCGCTGAGAGACATTGGTGGATGGGGCCGAGCACAGCGGAGGTGAGGGTGTGGGTGCAGGCCAGGAGACGGTAGTGCCTGTGTCCTGAGAGGGGGGTTGGATCTCAGTGGCAGGTTGGGGCACAGGGGGAGAGGCAGCGGTGCAAACCGGAGGCGGTGAACGGCCTTCGTCCCACCTTGTGGGGTGCTTGGCCATCATATGTCTGCGCATGCTGGTGGTGGTGAGGCTGGGGGTGGTGGCTCCCCGGCTGATCTTGGCGCGACACAGGTTGCACACCACTGTTCGTCGGTCGTCTGCACTCTCAGTGAAAAACTGCCAGACCTTTGAGCACCTCGGCCTCTGCAGGGTGGCATGGCGCGAGGGGGCGCTTTGGGAAACAGTTGGTGGATTATTCGGTCTGGCCCTGCCTCTACCCCTGGCCACCGCACTACCTCTTCCAACCTGCCCTGCTGCTGCCCTTGCCTCCCCCTCTGAAGACCAGTCCTCAGTAGGCGTAGCAAACCAGGTGGGGTCAGTCACCTCATCGTCCTGCTGCTCTTCCTCTGAATCCTCTGTGCGCTCCCCTCTCGGACTTACTGCCCTTACTACTACCTCACTGATAGACAACTGTGTCTCACCGTCATCGTCCTCCTCACCCACTGAAAGCTCTTGTGACAGTTGCCGGAAGTCCCCAGCCTCCTCCCCCGGACCCCGGGAACTTTCCAAAGGTTGGGCATCGGTCACGACAAACTCCTCCGGTGGGAGAGGAACCATTGCTGGCCATTCTGGGCAGGGGCCCGAGAACAGTTCCTGGGAGTCTGCCTGCTCCTCAGAATGTGTCATTTTCATGGAGTGAGGAGGCTGGGAGGAAGGAGGAGCAGCAGCCAGAGGATTCAGAGTTGCAGCTGTGGACGGCGTAGAAGACTGGGTGGTCGATAGATTGCTGGATGCACTTTCTGCCATCCACGACAGGACCTGCTCACACTGCTCATTTTCTAATAAAGGTCTACCGCGTGGACCCATTAATTGTGAGATGAATGTGGGGACGCCAGAAACGTGCCTCTCTCCTAATCCCGCAGCAGTCGGCTGCGATACACCTGGATCAGGAGCTCGGCCTGTGCCCACACCCTGACTTGGGCCTCCGCGTCCTCGGCCGCGTCCACGTCCTCTAGGCCTACCCCTACCCCTCAGCATGGTGTATTACCAGTAGTGCAGAAACAGAACGCTGTAATTAAATGTGCCGCTTATTGGCCTGTGGTTGGAGGCTGACTTCGCTTACGGAACGCACAGCAGAGGCAGGAAAGAATTTTGCGCAAGCCTGCTGTAACACTTAGCTGGCTGCGTATGAATTAGGACAACTACCCCCAGCAGAGACCCAGTACACTTGTGGACAGGAATACAGCGGTGATGTAAGAGGCAACACAGAGGCAGAAAAGAATTTTGCGCAAGCCTGCTGTAACACTTAGCTGGCTGCATATGAATTAGGACAACTACCCCCAGCAGAGACCCAGTACACTTGTGGACAGGAATACAGGGGTGATGTAAGAGGCAACACAGAGGCAGAAAAGAATTTTGCGCAAACCTGCTGTAACACTTAGCTGGCTGCGTATGAATTAGGACAACTACCCCCAGCAGAGACCCAGTACACTTGTGGACAGGAATACAGCGGTGATGTAAGAGGCAACACAGAGGCAGAAAAGAATTTTGCGCAAGCCTGCTGTAACACTTAGCTGGCTGCGTATGAATTAGGACAACTACCCCTAGCAGAGACCCAGTACACTTGTGGACAGGAATACAGCGGTGATGTAAGAGGCAACACAGAGGCAGAAAAGAATTTTGCGCAAGCCTGCTGTAACACTTAGCTGGCTGCGTATGAATTAGGACAACTACCCCCAGCAGAGACCCAGTACACTTGTGGACAGGAATACAGCGGTGATGTAAGAGGCAACACAGAGGCAGAAAAGAATTTTGCGCAAGCCTGCTGTAACACTTAGCTGGCTGCGTATTAATTAGGACAACTACCCCCAGCAGAGACCCAGTACACTGAGGATGGTCACAGGCAGCCCAAATAGATTTTTTTTCCCAAATGTTTTTGGAAAGGCCCACTGCCCATATACACTAAATATGTCTTCTGTCCCTGCCTCACCACTACTGGCCCTGGACAATGTAAAATTACTGCAGGACGCAATGCTCTGCACGGCCGATATACAAAAAAAAAAAAAAGTGCAACACTGCAAAAAGCAGCCTCCAGACTACTGCACACGGTTAGATGTGGCCCTAAGAAGGACCGTTGGGGTTCTTGAAGCCTAAAATGACTCCTAACGCTCTCCCTATATCAGCTCCGGCACCAGCAGCACTTTCCCTGATCTCTGTCAGAATGCATCTGTGGCGAGCCGCGGGAGGGGCCGATTTATATACTCGGGTGACACCTGATCTCGCCAGCCACTCACTGCAGGGGGGTGGTATAGGGCTTGAACGTCGCAGGGGGAAGTTGTAATGCCTTCCCTGTCTTTCTATTGGCCAGAAAAGCGTGCTAACGTCTCAGAGATGAAAGTGAAAGTAACTCGAACATCGCGTGGTACTCGTCACGAGTAACGAGCATCTCGAACACCCTAATACTCGAACGAGTACGTTCACTCATCTCTATGTGTAAGCATCGCTCAGATATACCTGACTGTTAGGTGAAACATAGCGTATCTAGGCATTTTTTACAGTTTCATAATAAAGATGCTTCTGAAATGAAAATTAAACCTCCAGAAAAAGGAAGACCAGGCCTTCTTTACGTCTGAAAGCAAAAAAAAATGTATTGGATATTTTGCCTAAAGGCACTTCCACCCAATGGTTTGAATGAGATTCTAGAGAAAGTTTGATTTTATTCTTATGTACTATTTCTTTCTTTTATAACCTACTTTGTTTTTTTGTTTTTTTCCTTTTAATTGCCTTCCCATTTGGCAAAGATTTGTAATGTCCCCTTTAATATTTACATTCATATTAAAATTCCCCCATTTTTATATTTCATTTATTTTACTCATTTTATATTGCTTCCTAGTCCTTTCGTGGCTATTTACGTATCTTATATATTTTTTTAAGGTATTATTTTATTATATTATTTTATGTGCGAGTTAGTTACTCCTTGCAATCTGATCTAGGTCAATAACCACACTGTTCATTTAGGATTTCCTTTAAGTACTTTTATCATTAATATGTTAATTATATTTAATTTCCTTAATTGTTGCATTAGTCTTGTTTTGATGCCCCCTTGATTACTATAACTTTTGTTTCTTTGTCGTTTGTTAATAAAGTTTTCCTTTCCTAGTCCCACGCCTGCTCCCTAGGTGGTGTGCACGTGCCGCTTTGTGCCAGTATGCGACCTTGTCGTCCGTCATCATGACTTCCTTCACTCTGGGTGCTGCTTGTTTGTGAGGCGTGGCATTCTTCCATTCTGAGAGGCTTACACGCTTTTCAAGCAGGAGGACTTATTCCTGTCTTTTTTCTTAAGTATTTCCCCACTGATCAGGTATGTTTTATTTATGCCTGAGAAAGGGTGCGGAGCCCGAAACGCTTTGCATATGGTTTTATTTGGTTGTCTCACCTTATTTGGCATCATTACATCATTTCTATTGGAATTCGCCTATTCAACTGGTTATTTGTCCATCTCTGGGAATCCTATGAGGGCGGTCTATTGTACTTTATTTATTCTTTCTCTTACTTATTAATGTGATCGCTCTCCTATGGACCTTCCTGAGTGGGGTGATATTTTTACTATTCCTTTTTTTGTTTCTTTCGCTCTGAAATTTCCTTGAGAGTTTTGGACTCTCCCTGAGGCTCTCCCGACCTGTGGATGTTTAAGGTCTCAGGATTACATCCATTGTCAGCTAACGGGGACTACAGGTGTGACAGCTGGCCTGTTTTTAGACCGCTTTTGACGCCAGGTGAGTCTTCCTTTACTTTTATTGTTTTTATATATCGTTTTGTTTTGTTAAGTGAAAAAGGACAGCACCTTAAAATTATCTCTCCTATTACTACCAGGCCACTATGGGGACCCCATTATTATTGGGGCCACTGTAGGGGCAATATTACTACTGGAGCCACTATGGGGGTCACTATCACTATACAGTCTTACAACTACCCCTGATCTATGAGGTAAGCAGCACAAATCTCTTTTCTATGCTGAAAGTTTGCTACAATGTTTCAGTGCCGTCTGTAGTCACAGAATAATGGACTGTACAATTCCAGGTGTAAACAGTAAATCTTCCCTAATTCTTTACAGCAAAGAGCAGTTTGGGGGTTCAGCAGGATGTGATTTACATCAAGACCAGAATAACTGCGTAGTACAGGCTATGAGCAAAGTTACTGTAAGGGCGCTATTACACGAGCGCTAACTATCGTTCATATTTTCCTGACAATTATCCGCCATGAGCTGCAGAGCCATGATCCATTGTGGATGCATCCCCGCAGCTATAGGGAAGTGATTAGAGATGACCGAGCACCAAAATGCTCAGGTGCTCGTTACTCGAGTCACACTTTTTGTAATACTCGAGAGCTTGTTTCAAGTATCGAACCCCATTGAAGTCAATGGGAGACTCGAGCATTTTTCAAGGTGACCCATGCTCTGCATAGGGGAGGTTGTGTTAAAATATCAGAAAGTGATGAAAACACCACAGAAACTGATAGGGAACAGCAGGCGCAGCTTGCATGGATGTATCTGAGGCTCCCAGGTCACACTATTAAGCCAAATTGTGGGCAAGAGCCTGACAGTCAGCCCCCTAACAATTTAGTTGGAACAGACCATAATCAGCAAAGCACACGCTCTGGCACATCTTAGCTAAGCACCACACTACGTGCAACAAAGGCCAATCACCGCCTGCGGGTGACACCGCTGCCTCTTCTCCTGTGTTACATGCTGGCATTGCAGTACAATCTCCCGCACAAGCCTGCGTCCACAACGTACTGAAAATTGTTCCCAGCACAGCATCCAGCTGTCCCCATCCCAGATGGGGTAAGGCACACCCCCTTCGCCTACTTCACCAACGGGAGCTCCGCGTCACCGTAGGTCGTTCCTTCTGGATCGGTTCCTGGGAGTATGCCTGTTCTGCATCTCTCCTTCTCCTGGAGTGACCAGGCTGGGAGGAAGGAGGAGCAGCCTGAGGATTCAGAGGTCCAGTGCCTTGGCTAGCGTGAGTGGACTGCGTGTTGGATAAATTACTGGATGCGTTATCCGCTATCCACATCACCACCTGATCGCACTGTTGTGCTTTTAATAACGGTCTACCACGTGGACCTGCAAAATGTGAGATGAAGCTAGGGAGCATAGATACACGGCGCTCTACTAATCCCTCAGCAGCAGGCACTGTTTCACCCCACCCAGGACCTTGGCCTCTGCCCACACCCTCATTCAGACGCCCATGTCCACGACCTCGACCCTTACCCCTAGTCTATATCAGGTTGGATAATGCACTTGGACAAAATGCTACGGAAAATGCGAGTTATTTTGCATACGCTTATAGGCCAAAATAGACACAATAAACACTGTATACTATTGTTAGATAGCGTGGATTGACCACACCCACACACAGGTATATAGCGTATGCTTTGAGCCCTCAAAAAACAAATTTAAACAGTGTATACTGTTCTTAGATACCGCAGATTGACAGCACCCACACACATACAGCGTATGCTTTGAACCCCAAAACTACAAATTTAAACAGTGTATACTGTTGGATAGCGTGGATTGACAGCACCCACACACGGGTATATAATGTATGCTTTGAACCCCAAAAATACAAATTTAAAACAGTGTATACTGTTCTTAGATAGCCCAGATTGACAGCACCCACACACGGGTATATAGCGTACACTTGTCCTTTGGCTGGTTTTGCCATCCACATAGAATAGATGGGAATAGTGATAGGTGGAAGGAAACTTACATGGCCCCCTCCCCTGCCTCTGGTTCAATATTATCCTCCTCCTCTTCTTCCTTAACTAAAGTTTTCCCATAGGTGGAGAAATGTGTTGGAAAAGCCACCCTCCCTATGGTGTTGATTAATGGCAGACTGGCCAGATAGTTGGAAGGCTGGTATACCTTCCTCCTCCTGTGACAACAGCCAGTCATTGTCCCTGCAGGCAGAAAACAGGGGCATATTTTCATATAGATCATTGTGTCATCATGACTGACCATTTTGGTCCCTTCCTGAAAGGCACGTCTTTGATGTGCAGCCACACCATAGGCATCAAGTAATCGATCTCCCTGTTGCGCCTGCTAATAGCATACATCTGGTATTCCATAATCACTCTCTGCCACTGGCTTAGCCTTTGCAACATATGCAACACGGAATCCCACCATGTAGGCACGTCACAGATGAAATGGTTAGGTGGTTGCCCGAACTGTCACTCCACCTCCGCCAGACGAGGCAGCTGGGTGTTAACGCCGGAAGTGCAAAAACAGTTTCCTGGCTTTTTCCAGCACTAGATGTAAACCTGAGCAATTGTTTAGGAAGTGCTGCACTACCATGTTTGTCACATGCACCAGGTAAGGTACGTGCATGAGACTGCCATGGCATATCGCAACCAACAAGTTAGCCTTGCCTTTAGATTGTGCGGGTTCAACCATGTGTCAGCCTGGGCCTGCAGAGGCATCAACAGTTCTACTCCCATGTCTCTGCCCTCCCCTAGACATATGAGTTTTAGGACAACATTTTGGTGCTTACCATGTGCACTGGATTTTGTCACATATAGATATCTATGCCAATGTGGAGGTGGTACAAAGAGGTAGAGGAAAAGAAGGAAGAGGAGGAAGAGGAGAGACAAGGATGAATGAGTCACCTGGATAAGCAGAAGATATGGATAAACTCTTTCTACATCAGATGGCCAAGTTCTCATAAAAAGTACGACAGTGATTCTGGGACATTTACCTATCCAGACATTTGTTGGGAATGTCTCAGGTAAAAGTAATGGATCCAACAAATTCTTATTCGCTCTTGCTGATTTATCTTCCAAAAAGTAGAAGAGGAAACAAGGGGATCTGCAATCTTGGACCTAATTCTTACCAACAGGGAAGACTGGGACTTTAGGAGGCAGCGATCATGCGATCATTGAATTTTGGATAAGGGGAGCAAGAGCTGAGGAGACCCAGACCTCAAGGCTGGATTTCAGAAAGGCAGATTTTAATGAACTCAGAGAAAGGATAGGAGGAATCCAATGGCTGGATATTCTTAAGGACAGAAATGTCCAAGAAGGTTGGGAAATATTGTGAAATGAGATTCTCAAAGCACAATCGTTACCAATCCCTAAAAGAAGGAAGAATGGGAAGCATTTAAAAAAACCCGGATGGATGAACACAGAACTTGCACATGTGTTAAAAAGGAAGAAAAATATGTTTATCAAATGGAAAGAGGGGGAATATCTAAAGAAGAATATAATGCGTCTGCAGAAACTCTAGGGCAAGTGTCAGAAAAGCTAAAGCTGATAATGAATTGAGGCTTGCATGAGTGAGCAAAAGCAATAAAAAGGGATTTTGAGGGTCAAAAGAAGAGCCAAAGATGCTATAGAATGTTTACAGGATGAAAATGGTGAATTGGTTAAAAATGATGTTGAGAAGGACGAACTTTTAAATTCCTATTTTGTATCTGTTTTCTCTGAGAAAGCAGATGTAACATCAGCTGATCTTCCCTGTGCTATTGGGTAAAACAAAAATATAGGCTATCTATAAGCAGAGCGATGGTGAAGGAACACTTAGCTAACTTACATGAATCAAAGTCTTAAGGTCCAGATGAATTACATCCTAGGATGCTATTAAGCAGCAGAGGTAATTGCTGAACCACTTGCTGGAATCTGTAAAATTTCCTGGAGATCAGAAGTCCCAGATGATTGGAGAAAGCAGAATGTTGTCCCTAGCTTCGAAAAAGGGAAGAAGTTGGATCCAGGAAACTACAGGCCTGTAATCCTGACTTCTATAATGGGAAAGATCTTCTTAAACAGCAGGTATGCAAGTACTTGGTTAAGGATGGAGTAATTAACCAGAGCCAGCATGGGTTTGTAACAAACAAGTCATGCCAGACAAATCTAAATTCCTTCTATGACAGAATGACTGACTGGGCTGATCAGGGAAATGTGGTGGACATAGTATATCTTGACTTTATTAAAGCATTTGACAAAGTATCTCATACCATCCTTGTTGAAAAAAAATGACCAAATATGAGATTGACAAGGCAACCAGGACGTTGAGCTGTCTGCAAACCATGTCCTATGAGGAACGGTTAAAGGATCTGGGAATCTTTAGCTTGCAGAAGAGAAGAATGAGAGGAAACTTAATAGCGGTCTACATTCTTGCTGCCTTTGAAAGCCTTCCGGCAGATCTTTCAGACGACCACTCTTCAGTCATCATCTGTGGTTTCAAAGAATGTCCAGGCTGCACAAGTCCTGTCAGCGACCTAGCTGTAGGGCTGATGACAGTGCAGCTGCGACTAGTAGTAGCTAATAGTAACGGTACAGCCCTTGTGTTTGTCTGCAATATCCTTCTTTTTGTCTTAGCATAGTGCTATTCCGCAACGTCCACCTCTGAAACCTTCCCCTGCAAGCTGCTATCATGACTCTCCCGGTTTGTCCATGATGGGTCAAGCACCTTATCTTCCACCTCCTCTTCCTCTCTTTGTTTGATGTGCTTCTCCTCCTGGACTCTATATTACAGTGAGCACCAGGAGCTTGCACCTCTGTTTCCACATTTCCCTGAGTACACATTGCCTGTGGAGGATAAAAAGGGTTGGGTATCAGTGCATTCAATCTCTTGGTCTTCTCTCTCTAGTTGCTTGACGTTGAAGTGCCCTGTTGACATCCATGACACTGAATGATCAAACAGCTCCTTAGACTGATCCAAGTGGACTGCTTCGGAGGGTGCAGGGATTTGACATGGGGTAAAGTACAGGGGGAATGGTCATGCCCAACTGGTGCAGACTGACTGCTGTGTGCCTGCAACTGGGAGGAAGAGGAGGTGGTGGTACTTGAGGCATGCTGTGTCATCCACTCTACGACCTGTTCTGTGTACTGTGGATATAACGCTCAGGTAGAACCCCTTCCAAAGAATGGCAGTGGGCTTACCTTGCCTCCTGCAAAGCAGGGAGCTGTTGCTTCCGTGGGAGCCGCTTAAAGTGCCTACTTGGCCCGTCCTCTACCACCACTGATATGTCCCGTACCCCTTGCTTTCTTCAGGATTCATTTTTATTTATTTTTATTTAGTTTTGTTGGTTACATTTTAGAGTAGTTTTATATAACTTATCAGCTAACTTTGTAGTTTACAAAAAACTACTGCTAGCGGCGTAAAGCCTGCAAATAATTCATAGTGGCCAGACTCGCAACTTTGAATAACATCTGAAACCACTAAAGGCCCATTTACACGGAGTGATGATCGCTCAAAAATTGCTAAAAATCGATCGTTTGAGCGATAATCATTGCGTCTAAATGCACGGCCATCCTGTACTTTTTGTGCACTGCCAGCTGATCGTTAAATTCAGTCCAACCTAAAAATCATCATTCAGTCTTATCAGCAGTTCTACACGGGGAGGAGTGCTGATAGCATTGTTTCCCGCTGGAGAACAAAAGAACTGAAAGCAGATAAGAGCCCTTGGACTGTTAACTGCTTTCAGCTAAAGGCTTCATTTGCACACTTAATTGCTCTTAAGTAGCTGAGTAGCTACTTAAAATTTTATGCAAAATGATGGCTCAAAGCCATCACTGTCGTTTGAGCGATCTTTGAGTGATCATCACTTTGTGTAAATGGGCCTTAACATGGACTATGTTTTCTTGTTTGAGTTACTTTTCACTTTAGATTAACAAAAAAAAAAAAAAACACCGCCAACTGCATTCCTGGGAGGCAGGATAAGTGAGAACAGAAGTCCACAGAGTATACCTTGTATCTTTGTGAACTGTCCCTCTTTGGCATAGCATAATTGAATTCCCCAAATCCCACTGCTAGATGCATAATAACTGCAAATAATTCGTAGTAGCCACACTGGTGACTTTGAATGACATCTGAGACCGCTGACTAGTGCTGGCTCCAGCCTTAGTCTCAGCGGGCCCCTTTGACATGTGTAACGCACATGCGGCAGTAAATCTCTCGCAGCACATACAGTGGCCATATAACTGTAGATACCGGCTCTAGTGTTTTGCAGACTATGAATGTGATGTGATTATATATAGTGATCACAGGTGACGCACTTTCTAACTGAAATTTTTCTGTTCCCCTTTTCTTCTGGATCTGGCCCAGACCCGCATGACAACTTCTCCTGTCCACAACTTGCCTCTGCTCAGTTTCACACACAGACATTTTTAGCTCCTTACTTTTCCATCACCTAGATTATCTACACCTTTACACAAACTGCCCCTCTATAGTACGCAAAATAGTAATAATGCCATCTGTGGCAATGTATTGACCACATATCATGTAGGCATACAAGTGGTAATGCATCTTCTATGTCCTGTGCTCAAATGTAAAATGGCCACTGGTTACACTGTACCTATGTTATACATGGCTAGGTCACGTGATGCAAGCATCCAATGAAACTGTTACCCATATGGGAGATGGATGATACTTTTCATAACATCATCAAGGCGCCCTAGCTGCTGATTGGCTGAACACTGACCTCTGCAGCATGCACTACAGGAAATTCAAATTTCCCTTGATTTTTGCCAAAACTCGGTTTGGAATTATGAAATTTTATTTAGCTAAAAAAGAGCAATTTTAATCGCCTGGCCAAGAGGAGCAAAACTAGCAGTTAACTGTTTAGATCCTGCAGTCAAATCTAACCATACGTCTATACAGTCAGTGGAGGGGTGGTGGTGGTGGGGAAGGGGGTGTCAGCAATGTGATTGGGGGTTGCTGGTGGGTTAGCATGGCAGCTCAGAGTCCACTGAAGGCTTCTGGGGCTGCTGTTAAAAAATATTAAGAAATAAAACTCTTTACCCAGCTTTACCATTAAAAAAAACTGAGTAAAAAAAAACAAAACAAAACACATATATTTAGAATTACTTTATGCATAAAAGTCTGAACTATTAAAATATCATAATATTTATAATGCATGGTGAAGTCTGTAAAAAAAAAGTGCAAAAATACCAGAATTGTGGATTTGCTATCTGATCTCAGCTCCCCCAAAAATTTGAATAATAAGTAAACAAAAAGACACATGCTTCCCAAAAGGATACGAATAAAAATTACAGGAAAAAATTAGCCCTCAGACAGCCCAATTGATGAAAATGTTACGAGTCTCAGAATATGGCAATAGAAAAAATTTTGTTTCAGAAAAAAATATATATTTGCTTTTTAAAAAATAGAAAAATGTTATAAAAGACCTTATTATTTGGTATCACTGTAATCATATTGATGCATACAACAAAGATCAAAAGTCATTTTTACTGCATCATGAACTCTGTAAAAAATAAACCTCCAAAAATGGTGCAATCGCATTTTTTTAAATTTCTCCCCTTTTAATATATATATTTTTTACAGTTTATTAGGGATGAGCGAGCATACTCGTCCGAGCTTGATGCTCGTTCGAGTATTAGGGTGTTCGAGATGCTCGTTACTCGTAACGAGTACCACGCGATGTTCGAGTTACTTTCACTTTCATCTCTGAGACGTTAGCGCGCTTTTCTGGCCAATAGAAAGACAGGGAAGGCATTACAACTTCCTCCTGTGACGTTCCAGCCCTATACCACCCCCCTTCAGTGAGTGGCTGGGGAGATCAGATGACACCCGAGTACTTAAATCTGCCCCGCCCGCGGCTCGCCACAGATGCATGCTGACATAGATCAGGGAAAGTGCTGCTGATGCTGCTGCTGCTATAGGGAGAGCGTTAGGTGTTATTTTAGTCTTCAAGAACCCCAAGGTCCTTCTTAGGGCCACATCTGACCGTGTGCAGTACTGTTGAGGCTGCTGGGAGCAGTGTTGCACAATTTGTTTTTTTTGTATATCGGACGTGCAGACCATAGCGTCCTCAGTCTGCAGTCATTTTACAGAGTATAGGGGCAGTACTGGTGAGGCAGGGACAGTGGGAAAGGTGAAAGAGATATACTGGCTATATAGGCAGTGGGCTTTTTCCCAAAAAGTTCAAAAAAATACTGTATTTGGCCTGCCTGTCACTGCTTTCAGTTTACTGCGTCTCTGCTGGGGGTAGTAGTTGGTGAATTAATACCCAGCCTTGCGCATAATTGTTGCCTGCCTCTGCAGTGCGTTACGTACGCGAAGTCAGCCTCCCACAGGGAAATCAAAATACAGTGTATATCACAGGCAGTGTGGTTGTTCCCAAAAACTTCAAAAAAATATTGTATTTGGCCTGCCTGTCACTGCCTTCAGTTTACTGCGTCTCTGCTGGGGGTAGTAGTTGGTGAATTAATACCCAGCCTCCGCTGTCCTCGGCCCCATCCAGCAATGTCTCTCAGCGCAGCGTCCAGCCATTGCTAGCGCAACTGTTTGAGCGCAAGCGCAAGTTCGCCGCCACACACCCGCACGCTCAAGCGTTAAACGTGCACATAGCCAAATTGATCAGCCTAGAGATGCTGCCGTATAGGCTTGTGAAAACAGAGGCTTTCAAAAACATGATGGCGGCGGCGGCCCCGCGCTACTCGGTTCCCAGTCACCACTACTTTTCCAGATGTGCCGTCCCAGCCCTGCACGACCACGTCTCCCGCAACATTGTACGCTCCCTCACCAACGCGGTTACTGCCAAGGTCCACTTAACAACGGACACGTGGACAAGCACAGGCGGGCAGGGCCACTATATCTCCCTGACGGCACATTGGGTGAATTTAGTGGAGGCTGGGACCGAGTCAGAGCCGGGGACCGCTCACGTCCTACCCACCCCCCGAATTGCGGGCCCCAGCTCGGTGCTGGTATCTGCGGCGGTGTATGCTTCCTCCACTAAACCACCCTCCTCCTCCTCCTACGCAACCTCTGTCTCGCAATGAAGATGTGTCAGCAGCAGCACGTCGCCACCAGTCGGTGTCGCGCGGGGTGGCAGCACAGCGGTAGGCAAGCGCCAGCAGGCCGTGCTGAAACTACTCAGCTTAGGAGAGAAGAGGCACATGGCCCCCGAACTGCTGCAGGGTCTGACAGAGCAGACCGACCGCTGGCTTTCGCCGCTGAGCCTCCAACCGGGCATGGTCGTGTGTGACATCGGCCGTAACCTGGTGGCGGCTCTGCAGCTCGGCAGCCTCACGCACGTGCCATGCCTGGACCACGTCTTTAATTTGGTGGTTCAGCGGTTTCTGAAAAGCTACCCACGCTTGTCAGACCTGCTCGGAATGGTGCGCCGGCTCAGCGCACATTTCCGCAAGTCCAACACGGACGCTGCCACCCTGCGGACCCTGCAACATCGGTTTAATCTGCCAGTGCACTGACTGCTGTGCGACGTGCCCACATGGTGGAACTCTATGCTCCACATGTTGGCCAGGCTCTATGAGCAGCGTAGAGCTATAGTGGAATACCAACTCCAACATGGGCGGCGTAGTGGGAGTCAGCCTCCTCAATTCTTTACAGAAGAGTGGGCCTGGTTGGCAGACATCTGCCAGGTCCTTAGAAACTTTGAGGAGTCTACCCAGATGGTGAGCGGCGATGCTGCAATCATTAGTGTCACCATTCCTCTGCTATGCCTCTTGAGAAGTTCCCTGCAAAGCATAAAGGCAGACGCTTTGCGCTCAGAAACGGAGGCGGGGGAAGACAGTATGTCGCTGGATAGTCAGAGCACCCTCATGTCTATATCTCAGCGCGTTGAGGAGGAGGAGGAGGAGGGGGAGGAGCATGAGGAGGAGGGGGGACAGACAGCTTGGCCCACTGCTGAGGGTACCCATGCTGCTTGCCTGTCATCCTTTCAGCGTGTATGGCCTGAGGAGGAGGAGGATCCTGAAAGTGATCTTCCTAGTGAGGACAGTCATGTGTTGCGTACAGGTACCCTGGCACACATGGCGGACTTCATGTTAGGATGCCTTTCTCGTGACCCTCACGTTACACGCATTCTGGCCACTACGGATTACTGGGTGTACACACTGCTCGACCCACGGTATAAGGAGAACCTTTCCACTCTCATACCCGAAGAGGAAAGGGATTCGAGAGTGATGCTATACCACAGGACCCTGGCGGACAAACTGATGGTAAAATTCCCATCCGACAGCGCTAGTGGCAGAAGGCGCAGTTCCGAGGGCCAGGTAGCAGGGGAGGCGCGGAGATCAGGCAGCATGTACAGCGCAGGCAGGGGAAAACTCTCCAAGGCCTTTGCCAGCTTTCTGGCTCCCCAGCAAGACTGTGTCACCGCTCCCGAGTCAAGGCTGAGTCGGCGGGAGCACTGTAAAAGGATGGTGAGGGAGTACATAGCCGATCGCACGACCGTCCTCCGTGACGCCTCTGCCCCCTACAACTACTGGGTGTCGAAGCTGGACACGTGGCCTGAACTCGCGCTGTATGCCCTGGAGGTGCTTGCTTGTCCTGCGGCTAGCGTCTTGTCAGAGAGGGTGTTTAGTGAGGCTGGGGGAATCATCACGGATAAGCGTACCCGCCTGTCAACCGACAGTGCCGACAGGCTTACACTCATCAAGATGAACAAAGCCTGGATTTCCCCAGACTTCTCTTCTCCACCAGCGGACAGCAGCGGTACCTAAACAATACGTAGGCTGCACCTGCGGATGGAAGCATCGTTCTCTATCACCATCAAAAATGGGGACCTTTTAGCTTCATCAATCTGTGTATTATATTCATCCTCCTCCTCCTGCTCCTCCTCCTGAAACCTCACGTAATCACGCCGAACGGGCAATTTTTCTTAGGCCCACAAGGCTCAGTCATATGACTTTTGTAAACAATGTTTATACGTTTCAATTCTCATTAAAGTGTTGAAACTTGCACCTGAACCAATTTTTATTTTAACTGGGCTGCCTCCAGGCCTAGGTACAAATTAAGTCACATTAACCAAAGCGATTAATGGGTTTCACCTGCCCTCTTGGTTGGGCATGGGCAATTTTCCTGAGGTACATTAGTACTCTTGGTACACCAATTTTTTTGGGCCCTCGCCTACAGTGTAATCCTAGTAATTTTTATGGGCTTCGCTTGCACTCATGGTACAGCAAGGTGTGTGGGGTTGGCCTACACTTTTGCTACATAAATGTAACTGGGGCCTTGTCTATACTGCAACTACTGAAATGTGAAAGAGACTGTTATCTCCCTAAACTGCTGCAACGGGAATGTTACTGTGGCCTGTCTTGACCTCTACTATTACTGAAATGGAACTAAGACTGTGCTCCCCCTATACTGCTGCTTCGGAATTGTTACTGGAGCCTGTCTGGACTGCTACTACTACTGAAATGGAACTAATACCGTGCTCCTCCTATAATGCTGCTAGTGATATGTTACTGGGGCCTGTCCCTAATGCTACCGCTGAAATGTTACTAATTCTGGGCTCTGCCTATACCGCTGCTACTGCTATGTCATTGGGGTGTGGAAACGGAGGCTTCCCAAAGACATGATGGTGGCGAGGCCATTTCCCACCAATGCGGTTACTGTTAAGGTGCATATAACCACGGACACGTGGAGAGGACACGTAGTGCCTCAAAAAAATCCCCCTCCTCCTCCAACAATGAAAACATTCTTGGCAAATACCTTTCCATTGCTCCGTCTGGTGGCAGTCCAAGAATTTCACCTTTACCGACACAACAAGAGAGCGCCCCCCCCCCCCACCATCCCCCCGCCACGGCCCACTTAATCATGGCCACATTCCGAAAACCAACTAAATAAAACCATGCTACTAGGTCCGCAGTCGCCACCACATTCCCACCAACGCGGTTACTGTTAAGGTACATATTACCAGTCTGACTGGGGCATGCACTGTGGGTCGAAGCCCACCTGTATTGTATGTGACGTTAGCTCTGCTGAGCAGGGCACTGCAATGGGATACATTTATGTACCGCTGGTGGGTTCCAGGGAGCCACCCATGCTGTGGGTCCACAGGGACTTCACATTAGGGATTTGTATCTTCCAGTGTCTATGTATTAAAAACCCCAGTCAGACTGGGGCATGCAGTGTGGGCCAAAGACCACCAGCATTTAATCGGACGTAACCTCAGCTGTGCTGGGCAATGCAATGGGATATATTTATGTACCGCCGGTGGCTTCCTGGGACCCACCTATGCTGTCGGTCCACACGGAGTTGTAACTGCATGTGTCTACTTATAAAGAACCCCAGTCTGACTGGGGCATGCACTGTGGGCCGAAGCCCACCTACATTAAACCTGACGTTACCTCAGCTGTGCTGGGCAGTGCAATGGGATATATTTCATATTCGACTCAGATCTCTCATTTACTCCCTACATCCAGTCAGTGGCCCGAACATGTCGGCTGCACCTAAAGAACATCTCAAGAATCCGCTCCTTTCTCACCATAGACACGCTGAAAACGCTTGTTGTTGCCCTCATCCACTCACGGCTCGACTATTGCAACTCCTTGCTGGTCGGCCTCCCCTGCACCAGACTCTACCCTCTCCAATCCATCCTGAATGCGGCAGCCAGGCTCATATTACTGTCCAGCCGCTACTCGGACGCCTCTGCCCTGTGCCAGTCACTGCACTGGCTGCCTGTTAACTACAGAATTCAATTTAAACTTATTACCTTCATCCACAAAGCCCTCCACAGTGTAGCGCCCCCCTATATCGCCTCCCTCATCTCAATCCATCACCCAGCCCGGGCTCTCCGCTCGGCAAACGAAACTAGACTGCACACCCCTCTAATTCGAACTTCTCACTCCCGCCTCCAAGACTTCTCCAGAGCAGCACCGGTCCTCTGGAACGCACTACCAAAGAACATCCGGGCAATCCAGGACTCGAAAAACTTCAGGCGTGCTCTAAAGACGCACCTCTTCAGGGATGCATACCGCATTCCCTAAACAAACCCTTCTGTACACCGCCTGATAACATGCTCCCTGACCTACTGACTGCAATCCCTGCTAGCCGTCATAAACTGCTCCTGTAGTCATATTGATCCTGCCGTCGCATAGCTAAATGTCTGACTGTTGTCTGTATATAGCATCCCTCACTCTCCAGCACGCGATACTGTGCACACCTCCAGCCATTTTACCTTCTGTATCACCCCATTACCTGTAGTATGTAAGCTCGTTGGAGCAGGACCCTCACCCCTATTGTTTCCATCAGCTGATTACGATTGTAACCGTGGTTCTGTAATTTTTTGTACTTTTGTCTTTCTGTATTTCCCCTGTCTATGTAAGCGCTGCGGAATATGTTGGCGCTATACAAATAAAGATTATTATTATTATTATTATTATTATTTTTGTACCTCCAGTGGGTTTCAGGGAGCCACCCATGCTGTGGGTCCACACGGACTTCACATTAGTGAGTTGTACCTGCCTGTGTCTATGTATTTAAAAACTCCAGTCTGACTGGGGCATGCAGTGTGGGCCGAAGCCCACCTGTATTTCATCGGACGTAACCTCAGCTGTGCTGGGCAATGCAATGGGATATATTTATGTAACGCAGGTGGCTTCCTGGGACCCACCTATGCTGTCGGTCCACACGGAGTTGTAACTGCATGTGTCTACTTATAAGGAACCCCAGTCTGACTGGGGCATGCAGTGTGGGCCGAAGCCCACCTGCATTAAACCTCACGTTACCTCAGCTGTGCTGGGCACTGCAATGGGGTTTATTTTTGTACCGCCGGTGGCTTCCTGGGACCCACCCATGCTGTCGGTCCACACGGAGTTGTACCTGCCTGTGTCTACTTATAAAAAACCCTAGTCTGACTTGGGCATGCAGTGTGGGCCGAAGACCACCTGTATTTAATCTGACGTTAGCTCTACTATCCGGGGCACTGCATTGGGACAAACTACAGGAGCAATACAGCGCTAATGAGACGTGCACAGCTACGCTAGCATAGGAGTCCGCTGTAGGCCCGCGATTGCTGAGGTTTTGTGCAGAGGCCTATGTCCTGGGTGCAGTGAAAGTCCGCTTCCTGCCTAGGATTGCTGAAGCTGTGGGCCGAGGCCTATGTCGTGGGCGCGGTGCAAGTCTGCCATGTTTGGCCGCTCAGATCTATTTTTTGTTCATGTCTTGGGCTTCATAGGACCCCCCTATGCTGTTGGTGCAAACTTAGTTCCCATCGCGGTGTTTGACCTGTCTGGCACAAAGACACTGACTGACTTGGGTAGAGGGCAGAGCGCTGACGGCTTTCCCCTTGCAGTGTGGATTGAGCTATGCGACACCTTGACAGAATGAATACTGTGTGGCACATGGATTCCCCATTGCTATGCCCACATTTGCAGCTCCTGATGGAGGTGGCACAGGATTGGAGTTCTCATTGCTTCTGTACAGCATTGTGGGCTATCGCCCCGCCCCTTTTAAAGAGGGTCGCTGCCTGGCCCTGCCAACCCTCTGCAGTGTGTGCCTGCGGTTCCTCCTCATGGCAGACGCACTTATAAATAGACATGAGGGTGGTGTGGCTGTGAGGCCAGCGTGTGGCATGAGGGCAGCTGAAGGCTGCGCAGGGACACTTTGGTGTGCGCTGTGGACACTGGGTCATGTGGGGGCGTTGGGCAGCATGTAACCCAGGAGATGTGGCAGCAGAGTGTCATGCAGGCAGTGATTGTGCTTTGTTGGAGGTAGTGTGGTGCTTAGCTAAGGTATGCCTTGCTAATGAGGGTTTGTCCGAAGTAAAAATTGGTAGGGGGGGGGGCAGACTCTTGCCGCTATTGTGGCTTAATAGTGGGACTTGGGAACCTGAGATGCAGCCCAACATGTAGCCCCTCGCCTGCCCTATCCGTTTCTGTGTCGTTTCCAGCACTTTCTTGGGTTTTGCAGATTTTCACAAATGAAAACCTTAGCGAGCATCGGCGATATACAAAAATGCTCGGGTCGCACATTGACTTCAATGGGGTTCGTTACTCGAAACGAACCCTCGAGCATCGCGAAAAGTTCGACTCGAGTAACGAGCACCCGAGCATTTTGGTGCTCGCTCATCTCTACAGTTTATCCATACATTGTATGGTACGTTAAATACAGCCATGGAGAAATAAAACGGTTATGACTCTTGAAAGGCAGAGACAAGAAGGCAAAAAAAAAATCTCTGGTCCTAAATGGGTTAAACGGAATCTCTGTGACAAAAAGGTGAAACTACAGCTACATGAACGCTTAAGCTCCGAACGTACAACTCGCCGTTCCTCCGCACAGATGGTATAACAGCAGATGACCAGTTCCAGCGCCATTGCGGCTAGGAGAAACGGAAAGACTCCAGCGGGCAAAAGAGCGCAAAACTTGTATCACAGAACAGCAAAAAAACATCTCCTGGTCAGAAGGAGCCAGATTTATGTTGCTGGTGGGAGGTCAGAATTTGGCGCAAGCAGCATGAATCGCTGACCCCTTCCTGTCAGCTGGTGGAGGTGCAGTAATGGTGTGAGGAGTGTTTTCTTGGTGCACCGGGTTCCCTGATACCGTGATGAATTGTTGCGGTTTTGAAGGCCAAAGAAAATCCAGTGTGCTACTAGATGGGTGTTTCTAATTAAGTGGCCATTCAATAAATGTGGGCTAATATCGACCCTAGAGAATGATCATCAAAGGAAGAGTTATAGACTCAAGCGCATGTTGTAAATCTTATGTGCCGCTTACCTCCATCTGCTCCATTAAGATCAGTGGCCAACACTTCAAGGGTGTATCTCTTTGTAGCCTCAGCCTTCAGACTGTCATCCCGTAATATTATGTGCCCTGTGCTGTTCCCAATGTCGAATACATTATCCCTTGGTAGTGGAGGCTCCTGACTCACAATCCTATACCTGATCTGTGCATTCCTGGATGTTGGGTCATCTGCATCTTCAGCCTTAAGTGCAATAAAAAGGGTACCTGTAAAATAAATGATATTAATTACAAATACTGCAAAGAAATTACAATATCCAGGAGGCTGCAGACTGTAAGTGAATAAGCATTAAAGGGGTTGTCCCGCGAAACAAAGTTGGGGTATACACTTCTGTATGGCCATATTAATGCACTTTGTAATGTACATTGTGCATTAATTATGAGCCATACAGAAGTTATTCACTTACCTGTTCCGTTGCTAGCGTCCCCGTCTCCATGGTGCCGTCTAATTTTCAGCGTCTAATCGCCCGATTAGACGCGCTTGCGCAGTCCGGTCTTCTCCCTTCTGAATGGGGCCGCTCGTGTCAGAGAGCTGCTCCTCGTAGCTCCGCCCCGTCACATGTGCCGATTCCAGCCAATCAGGAGGCTGGAATCGGCAATGGACTGCACAGAAGACCTGCGGTCCACCGAGGGTGAAGATCCCGGCGGCCATCTTCTCAAGGTAAGTAAGAAGTCACCGGAGCGCGGGGATTCGGGTAAGTACTATCCGTTTTTTTTTTTTAAAACCCTGCATCGGGTTTGTCTCGCGCCGAACGGGGGGGCTATTGAAAAAAAAAACCCCATTTTGGCGCGGGACAACCCCTTTAAGGAGGACAGAGGAAGGAGAACATCCCATCCTTTCCTATGAGAATCCTTATATATGGGTACTTCAGCCAATGCCACCAGCACCGTTGCTGAATGAAAGTGAATCTACACAACCTTTACTGCTGGCTAGTTAGATGTTAAATGTATTCAAGCAAAGTACTTCAAGTCAGATACAAATGGCCCCCTGCGCGAGGACTTACAAATGTTGTCCACCAGGATTTTATGTATAGAAATCATTAATAAAAATAGCTGAAACTAAATGTATTCAAGCACTGCTGAGAAAAAAGCCAGACATTCATTGTGGAGTCTGAAAGACCCCTTCCCAACGGCATTTACAATCGGACATACTGAGCTTCCCTTTCATTTACGTTTTGGCATGTCATGGAGTCACGCTGCATGACATGTCAGAGAAGCAATCTCAGAGCAGCACACAAGGGCTTTGGGTGCGCTAGAGAAATCCGGGGTGTTCCAACTCACAGATTCTTCCAAGGTGAGAATTATGCCATGAAGTAATCCCCGCGGTAAGAGGAGTTTCAGCAGTATTTGTTTGGGGAAAACATTAACATTTTGCAATAAGGATAAAGGCGGTTTTGTAACATTCTACTGTAAAAGCAACATGCTGTTTCTATGGGGCCTCAGTTCAGTTTACCCATTGTTGCCCCTTTTGTTGAACGGTAAGAGCCTCAGTGGGTTTGCATGTCTCTACAAGGTATTGCAATATTATTAGACTAGCGGAAGAGTCAGCCAGAGGGTCATGCTGCTCTTTATCCTACAATTGCTGGACAGTCTTATGAATAACATGGATTTTTCCTGCTGCTCTGTCATCTCTGATCTACTAGTTGTTGGGGCAGTTGCTATGCAACTGCACACATCTCATGAATTAGAGTGGGTCAGCTGACAACACTGCTTCAGCTCAGCCTTGTATGGAGAAGTGTGTCCCGTTAGCCTATCTTTCTGGTTTCTGCAGTGTGTTGCTGGTTGTAGTGTGAGCTGTGTGTTTGAATCCAGTATTAATTGTAGTTTCTAGTTTCTTGTTCTTAATCTAGTCTTGTCTTCACCAGTGTAGTCTAGTCCTTGTGGTTATTTCTAGCCAAGTCTTTGCCTCTTCGTAGTTTGTATTTGTCCTGTCTACTTCTTGTAACTTTGGTTTTCTTTTCTCAGGGTCCTACCGTAGGTGTCCTCTCATTGGTTTTCTAGCAATAGTGCCACAAAAATAGTTTGCCATTACAGATAACTGAGGGTCATTTGGGGTAGCACCGTATGGTGTTAGGGTCAGTGTCAGGGAGAGCTAGTATTAGAGTTAACTATTGTCCTGTTATTTTTATTTTCATCAATGATCTGCATCATTATCCTCATCATCTACATTCCATTACCATCGCCATTCTCTTCCCGTCATCTATTGACAAGTTCCTAATCTTGCATTTTGTGTTACCCATTTGTGTTTATACACGCTTCATAAATTTCTTTTTGTGATGATTCGGTTGTAATACTTTTCTTCCCTACTGTAGCCCTACCTCTACCGCAAGTCCTTGGGGTATCTGAGTATTGGGAGACAATGTTAGTAAAAGGAGAATGCTGTAGGTGAATTCAAGTTCTGCCATTTGTGTCCAGCCAGCATCATTACAAAAGGGAAGAGGGGCAAACAAGTGCTGGGCCCTTCTCTGCCCAGATGGGTGCGTGTGCGGTGGCATGATGGTATGAACCAGCACCTGGTGGGTGGCTCATTTTTGCTGCCATTATGGGGACCATACCTTACATGTCTAGATGTGAGTGCAGCTCTACATTTTACGTGGGAGCTCACTGAAGCTGATCTCCTAGCGGTACCGACCTTTTGTGGTTTCCTCGGTAATTTCCACATGATAGGTCTCTTGAGGGAATACAGGTCCATTGTCATTCTCATCCATCACCGTAACCGTTAACTCCAAGGGGTCACTATACAAGACATCATCTACGTTTAGAGCCAATATTTGGATCCGATACTGTGGTGCAAGTGAACAACAAATGAGTAACAAATTAGGAGAAAACAATTTACATCATAGTAAATCCTTAAGAGGGTTATTCCTGCAAACTGAAGTCTACAGATCCAGGATATCCATAGTTGCGTCTGTCCCACATAACACACCATATGTTAGATATCACTTACTATATACATTTGGAGGGAATAGTGTAAATATTTACACCTTATCAAACATGTAAAGAAGTCACTTAATGAGAAGACGCAGGAAATAACCAGCAGAAACATCCGGCCTGATGTATGAACACAAAAAGAGGGACATGTAAGCCTAGTAGCCATGGCGTCATTGGTTGTATATGATATTCTGGGGATCACCTGTGATTGTCGCTCCCGGTCCAGCTCTTCTGTCACGTAAATATTTCCAGACTCATCAACTGTGAACAAATCCCCCGCAAAGTTCCCTGAGAGGCGATATTGAACCTCCGTACTGTTCCACAGCACCTGCAAGAGCCACATTACATGACTTCTCATAGACAGACTTTAATCCAGCATCAGAAGGACCTGACAACACCGGATCATCAGATGGATATGTACAATTAATTCACGACTATTAAAGCCACAAATCTCCCAGACGAAGTAAACAAATGAGTAAATTCCTCTTAATGTGTTCACCCCCTTTGGAAATGCTGCGGGTCTTCCACCATAGAATTGGCTGCAGCAAAGGCATTGTGAGTTGGCGGCTTCAAGAAATCCCATGCAACGCTGCAGAAAAATTCACAGAATGAGGGCTTCGACAGATGAACATTTAAGCTTGCCTCACCAGAATGTATTTGTGAATGAAGAAGATTTGGAGACGGCAATACCCAGGCCGATGCGCGCGCCAGTGCATAGTAATGTCATCTCTTGCAATACCAGTTCACACGAGCGCGAGATACTCACTTTCCATGGAAAAGAATGGCTACAAGTGGTTCCTACGGACTTTCCCATGACCATTTGATAATCCAGTTCCTATCAGGTCTCATACGGTTTGGGCCCTTCATTCCAGACTGTGTAATATGCTACACCACCACTTCAAGATGGGAGGGGGCGTCTGTCTGACACTAACCAGTTACTAAAGCTAAACGCCAGGAAAGTACTATAAAATGGTAGTAGGATATCTTTGGGATGTACACAAGAGGGTGCGCCCACTTCTACTCTGTTATTGGTGGCCCCCTCCTCACCCCGCAGAGAGTCTGAATATTTAGCCAATGGGTTGAGATGTACATTAAATATCTGAAGTCATGTAATCTTGTAGATATGATAACTTTTAATGGCTAACAAAAATACATGATGTAATAGCGAGCTTGCAAAACTCTCGGGCTCTTCGTCAGGCCTGACGGTATCATATCTACAAGATTACGTGGTTTCTCCTGCTAGGAACAATCACATTTTGCTCTACTGGCTAACACGGTACCAAACCTTTGTTTTCATTATATCTGACGTCTACACGATCGTTTCCTCATGTTGTATTCAACTGAAGGTGATTCCACTGATACTATAGTAATGGCAGACAAACCACATGTAAAAGGTGGTCTTCATCCATCTCACCTTGTGGATGAAGCGTCCCCCTCCCAGACCGTGCGGCAGCTCCTAACATGAGAAGACATCCGATATCTACTGTATACTGCTGTCTGTGGAGCCCCTCCGAGGTTTATGTTTGGGCTTATGGCTTTCCAGATCACTCCTGCTCTCCTTCATGTATATGAATGATCTCACTAAGTAGAGATGTAGCAGCAGACTGATGCGACTGTTAATATACTACTGTGTTACAACCTCAAAGACAGGTTATTTGCCAGCGTGGCCGCTGAAGGATTCCCCAACGGTACCATGAACTGTTCTGTACAAACTAAATATTTCCAGCATGTGAACGGCCCCTTTATCACAGCCCCCAGCCCTCTCACGATTGGCGCCCCCTGTACGGTAATTCGCCCCGTGACCCCGGAGTGCGGCATAAAATCACATGACAAGTTTTCTGCGGATCAGTTTCAGTGTGAATCCACTTTAGATGGGAAAATCTAGTGATCGGAGTGACTTCCAACGAGGCCGGTCATCAGTGCTAGACTAGCCGGGGTCTCACTGCCAACCGCGGAAGGATTTCTCATGCAACGGTGTGGAAAGTATACTGAGAATGGTGCGATGGAGGAAAGCATCCGGCAACAGGGGATCCTGTGGACGGAAAGAACTAATCACTGAAAGGGGTCAGAGGGGGATGTCAGGAATCGTTCTGACCAACAGGCTGCTTGGTCAGCCGGATACAACGCTGGAGCTCCAACTAACGTGTCCGAACGCACAACTTGCCGTTCCTTCGCACAAATGGGCTATAACTGCAGACGGGCAGTTCTACCGCCATTGTGCCTAAGAGAAACAGAAAGACTCCAGCGGGCAAAAGAACGCAAAACTTGTATCACTGAGCAGCGGAATAACATTTCCTGGTCAGATGGAGACAGGTTTATGTGCTGATGGGAGGTCAGAATTTGGCGCAAGCAGCATGAATTGCTGCCCCATTCCTGTCAGAACATGTCAGCACCGCCATCTAATCTGAAGCAACTACAAGAAGCTTCCTGTCCACAGGGGCCGGTATTCCTGTAGAACAGTTTCATCACTGAGTGGAATCTACAACACAGTGAATCTCTGCAGATCTGAAGGATAAAGGAGGTCCCATGCGCTACTAGATGGGGTAATAAAGAGGTGCTCAGTGTCATATAACAGCATCTCCCAAATGATTTGGGCTGAAGATAGAGGAGTCGTTTTGCTTCTTGACTGCATTAGGTTTGTTGTTAAAGGGCCACTTGACGTAAACAGCTCACAGTTCACATCTATAGACTTTGAGTAACTTTGGAAACACTTAGATGCTTTTGGAGGAATTTAGTTTCCACTTACTTTAGAAATTGTAAGGGGATAATTTCCTTTCTGGTTCTCGGGAATAGACACTGGACTTGGATGAAGCCAAGTGTTTTCTGCAATGACAATTTCCAGGCTTCCTGCTGCTACATAACCCTTCGGATCATCTCCCATGTCTTTCACCTGAACGACAAGTTTAAAGCGGCTCTTGTCAGCTTGTGATAGGTCAGCGACTCCTGTGGAATGACATTAAACATGTGAGAAGGCCATGTTGACAAATACACACATTGTTCCTTTAGATTTGTTTTTCCTGGATACAATGTAATTAATGCGCAGCATACTTTCAGGATTTGTCAACCAAACGTTTAGCCTTTCAGGTCTCCTAATGCACGTCACAAATGGGGATCTGAGCCACAGAATTCTGCTTGACAAAGACCCCGAGTGGGTCGAAACGTCGCGTCTACGGAGGAATAAATTTATACTTGGATTTTTGTGCGCCTGGAATGCTGTCACTCTCTCTGTACATAGATTGGTTTTTCCTCACAGTTTTCTGCTTCATCGACTTTGCATGGCCTGATAATTGTGCAAATATTCCTACCAATGTTTGTCCGATCATCCGACCAAGTAAAAGGCCCTTAATCCATTATAAAGGGTTACAATAATCAGATCCTGACAGGGAAGCCACTCATGTCAATGACATAGTAGTAGTTTATAGCTGGCTGTATTGCAGACTATACAGTTGGACCCTTTAAGATGGAGAAGGAATTTGGGTTTGCTATATTTCTATTTTTTTTGCAGATTCTTTCCACATCTCCAAACCTTACAGTGTTAGTAAGAAAGTCACCGTCCTCTTAAGAGTGACCCCAAGTGCCAAACCCTTCTTCCTGGCAGTAGCAGAGCTGATGTACGTGTCTGATCCAGTCCCAGGAGGGGCTTCATGTAGCCCCCTCGCCTTTATGTACAGAATGGATGACACAAGAAGCTCCAAGCACAGCAAATCAGATCATTTTCCCATAAAAGTCACCTCATTTTCGGTGCATTGACGTCACCCATTAAAGCCATTGCCTTGTGACTGAAAAGAGTAGAACATAAAATCATCAGACGTAACTCGTTGGCAAGCCTCACAAAGAGCAGACTATTAGCGAAAGCTCCTCTGCTGTGAAATGCGTGTCCTTGGCATTCGGAACACGCAGGCTTTACAGTAAATCAATGTATTGTACATTTCACATGTCATAAGCACCATAGAAGGCAATTAATGGCCCTTTGCGTTCTGAGTGGATCAGGATGCTGAAGTGGCTTCTATTTTCAACAGCAGTCGATTATTCATGTCAAAATGAGAACGCAGAAAAAAAATCTGCGCCCGTTAATATATCAGTTCACATGCAGCTCTGTGCGGCCTTCTGTATACAATTACCAAACATAAGGTTTTCTACTTGCTTCAGCCTTTACCTAAAACCTGGAAATTATTTTTGGCTGCAGGTTGCTAGGGGGAGAAGTCTCGTTGCGAGCGGTTTATCGTATGGGAACACATTCAGCACGCCGATTTATCTTCTTATAAAAGCCATAAGGCTCCAGATTTAAAAAAAACCTGTAATGAGCAGAGAATGGTGTAAAGTAATAAGCCATACTCCTCTCCTAAATGGCCCCTCATCCAGTGCAATCCTGGAGGAAGGAGCAGTAGTCTCGGCATGAAGCCAGCGATCGGCTGAGCGGTCACATGTACAATAGACAGCACTTGGCCGCTGCAGCGGCAGTCGAGGCTCCTTTGTTGGGCTGGGGGAGGACATTTAAGGAGGGGAGACGGCTATTTTTTTATCCTACACCATTCCCTGCCCATTTGGCTCTTTTTTAGTTCAGGAAACCCTCTTTAGATATAATATGCATTTTTCATGGTTTCGGCAGCAGTCTTCATTTTGTTTCATATTGTACATGTGGTTTTTCCTGGCATTTTTCAACTCCTATAAGAAAGCCAACTGGAAAACACCAGAAAAATTCCACTGGCCTTCAAAGAGCACAAACTAAAGTGTATTGAATATAATGTGATTTAGATTTTAAATGTACTTTAACATTTGGCCACAAAATAACAAACAAATCAATAAAAGCTCGATAAGGATGCTCGACGCGTTGCAGAAAAGTGTATTACTAAATCTTGTTCACATGTAGAGAAAAACACGCTGTGGATTTTTTACTGTACCTGTTAGGGCTCATTCATGCAGGTGTATTGTCACCACGTATTATGGCTGCGTATTGCCCTGCATAACACACGGTGAATGGAGGCAATGAAAGTTTATGAACCTTCACCCCTCCATGCACACCGGCGTGCGGGCGCTGCGCATCGATACGCAGAAATAAATCACAGCACGCTCTATTTCTCCGCGTAACATACAGAGACCTTGAATGGGCTACATATGAATCAAAAATAATGAAATCCCACTGCACATGTCCCTGACGTCAGATTCCCGGGCATGCGCAGTGCTAATGTCAGCCCATACGCGATCTCTGCTGGCCAAGCGTATGGGCTGAAAAGCCTACAACGCTGCAGGAGACCTGCAGTATTGCACGCATCCGCCTGCGAGAATGAGCCCTAACTCTAACCTGTGGGTTTGCTGTGTTTCCGCTGCGACTTGGTGGTCATCCAATGGAGAGGATGTACATAATTAATAACGCTGACTCAGGACTCCGATAGACCTCTCCTATGACTCGAAACAAAGACATTTGCCTAATAGGCGCCACATTATAAATGTACGTTTTTAGGCTGACGAGCAGTCTTCTGTATCATACAAAAATAGGTCTGGAGTGGATTAAATGTGATTGAAAGCACTTTGGTGCCAGTTTAAGGTCCAAAATCCTGATGACCGGTGCCCTTTAAAACCCAATTCACTTACATTCATCTGCACCTTGTTGATGAATTTCATTGTACAATTCAATTATGCATGAATTCACCTTTAGTATTGAGATTAGCTTTCACTCTGATTATAAAGTGGTATTTCCTCATTCACTGACTGCAATTAGAGATCTTAATCTGAGGAACTGAAATGCAAAGTATATTTGAAAGTCGCAGAATGTCCCATAATACACCGTAAACGTCATCGGACAACACTTTCTTATCTTATGAAGTTAACATTTGTACCTCACCCCAGGGTATATTTACATTCTTTTTATATTTTACCCCAGTGGGTAGATGTTGCATTGATGTTACCGGGCCACATCATTCCCTTGTAGTTTAGCCCATTCTAAGTGTTACCTTCTGCCGTTAGGGACACTGCTCCAGTCCTTGGGTCTATGTGGAATAGATTCTGGTCGTGGTCCAGGATTATGTAACGTAAATCTGCATTCTCAGAGGCCAGATCATCAGCATCTGTTGCTTGAACATGCAAGAAAGCAATACCTGCAAGTAATAATAATAATAATCTTTATACAGCGCCAACATATTCCGCAGCGCTTACAAGACAGAGAACAGATACAAAACCCTGGTTCCATGTAGTAATCAGCTGATGGAGACACTGGGGGTGAGGGGCTCCAACCAGCTTACATACTACAGATAATGGGGGGATACAGAAGGTAAAGGGCTGGAGATGTGCACAGTATGGCGGGCTGGAGAGTGAGGGATGCTATACACAGACAGTGGTCAGGCCGTATAGTGGCTGAATCGGTGTGGCTGCAGGGGGCAGTTGATGGCGGCTGGCAGGGATTGCAGTCAGTAGGACAGGGAACATGTTATCAGGGGGCTACAGAGGGGTTTGGTTTAGGGGATGTGGTATGCCTCCCTGAAGAGGGCTGTTTTTAGAGAACACCTGAAATTTTGTGTGTCGCAGATTGCCCGGCTAGTTTGAGTAGCGCGTTCCAGAGGACAGTTGCTGCTCTAGAGAAGTCTTGGAGGCGGGAATGAGAGATTTGAATTAAATGGGCACTAAGTCTGATTTCGTTAGCAAGTGATGAAGATGCACAGAATTGGGACATTTTTGTCATAAACTGTGCTGACAATTACATTCAATGATTTTAGGCTGTATTTGTGGTACATAAGACAGGATTCAGATCACATGACTGATCTACCCCTCAAGCTTCAGTAGAGCCCCTCCTTGCTTGTTATCGCCCTGCCTCATGGTAGGGTTAGTGCAGAAATATACAGATGATTATATCATGGAGGAACATACATGGGCCTTAGCCTTACACAAGATCATATTATCTTTAGTATAATTAGTATTACCCCCTGGAATAAACAATCCCCAGTAACTGTAAACTGAATGGCCACTTTATTAGAGACCCCTTTCTAGTAGAGTTGGACTCCTCTGGCCTTCAGATCTGCAGCAATACACTGTGTTGTAGATCCCGCAAGGTGATGAAATGATTCTGCAGGAATATCGGCACCTGCGGACAGGAAACTTTATGTAGTTGCTGCAGATTAGATGGGGGTACTGGATACTGGCTAATGGGCAATGGACTGCACCTCTTCCCGTGGAGTATGTTACAGGTGAAGGACATTATGTTTTATCAATGTGGGGGTGGTCACACGTCTATGATTGGTGTTGTCTTGTGTGTTATCTGTTATTTAAACAGTGTTAAGATGATGAGCGGTCAGGATTGAGAAAGACTACAATAGTCGAAACATTGCCTGTAACATTTTAAAAAACACGGAGCAATAAAAGTTTATTTTTACTAAATGCACCATTGATGCTCTTGACAATTAGAGGGACTGGAGGTCCATGGTCCTCATTGTGGCTTGGCATGCCTGGATACCTCTGCTGACGTTTGCATATTAAGTGAGTGCTGCTGGATCTCTCTTGTATTGCATAGATGGGGGTACTGATATGTTCTGAGCAGCTGACAGTAAGGGGTGAGCGATTCATCCTGCTTGAGCTAAATCTGACCTTCCATCAGCAGCAAAAATCTGGACCCATCTGACCAGATGATGTTTTTCTGCTGCTCAGTGATAGAATCCTAGAATGGTACAGTTGGAAGGGTCCTCCAGGGGTTATCTGGTCCAATCCACTGCTCAGTGCAGAATTAACTAAATCATCCCCGACAGATATTTGTCCGGCCTCTGTTTGAACATTTCCATTGAAGGAGAACTCCCCACTTCCCGTGGTAACCTGTTCCACTCATTGATCCCCCTCACTGTCTAATATCTAATCTGTGTCTCCTCCCTTTCAATTTCATCCCATTGCTTTTAGTCTTTCCTTGTGCAGATGAGAATAGGGCTGATCCCTCTGCACTGTGACAGACCTTCAGATATTTGTAGGCAGCTATTAAGGCCTCATGTCCACGGGGAAAATCAGGCCCGCAGCGGATTCTTCATGCAGAAGGTCCCTCCTTTCCTGGGAACATAAGGCTAAAAAGAAGATTAACTTACCTGTCCGGATGCTGCAGATCTTTATTCTGTCGCGGCCGGATCTTCTTTCTTTGGCCCGGCGGATGTGCTCGGCACGCAGGCAGCGTGCCGCGCGCATGCGCCGGGCACTCCAGTGTTTTTTTTAACTCCTGCTCTCCCACACTACCGCGCCGGAGAGCAGAAATTCAGGTACGGGTGTGCCGCGGATCCGGACGGCTTCCATAGGCTTCAATAGAAGCCTACGGGAGCCGTCCCCGCGGGAGACCCGCACTAAAAGTGGAGCATGGTACGGGTGTTTTCCCGTAGATGCAATCCGCGCCTCAGGGGAAAATGACATCCGCAGGTATTTAACTACCTGCGGGTGTCCAATGCATCCCTATGGGGCGTGGATCACGCTGCGGATTTTAAATTACAATTTAGCAGTGGACATGAGGCCTAAGTCTCCTCTCAGCCTTTTTCTTTGCAAGCTAAACATTCCCAGATCTTGTAACCGTTCCTCATAGGACATGATTTGCAGACCTCTCACGATCTTGGTAACTCTTCTCTGAACTTGCTCCAGTTTGTAAATCTTTTTTAAAGTGGGGGGCGCTGAACTGGACATAGTATTCCAGATGAGGTCTGACTAAGGAAGAGTAGAGGGGGTAATGACCTCACGTGATCTAGACTCTATGCTTTTCTTAATACATTTCAGAATTGTGTTTGCCCTTTTTGGCTGCTGCATCACATTGTTGACTCATGTTCAGTCTATGATCAATTAATATACCCAAGTCTTTTTCACATGTACTGCTCCTATTCTGTATGTGCTTTTTAAATTTTTCTTGCCCAGATGTAGGATCTTACATTTCTCCTTGTTAAATACCATTCTGTTAGTCGCTGACCACTGTGCAAGTTTGTCCAGATCTTTTTGAATACTCTCTCTCTCTCCCCCATACCTTTGTGTTGTCAGCAAATCTGATCAGTTTCCCCTCAATTCCATCCTATACATCACTGAGCCCAGGACAGAGCCTTGTGGTCCCCACTTGATACATTCTTCCACTTGGATGTGCAGCCATTTAGGACTACTCAGCCAGTTGTGAATCCACCTAACAGTTGCCTTGTCAATCGCAGATTCGGTCATTTTTTCAATAAGTATGGTATGAGATACTTTGTCAAATGCTTTACTAAAGTAAAGATCTACTATATTGTTAGGTCTGGTAGATGTGGGCGTCGTTCTCTGAATCTGTGATTGCCTTTTTTCCAGCACATCCATGGTTAAATTGGTTCTCTCTCTTCCACCCAGCTGCATATTGTTTGTCATCTCTTCACCACTATATAGAGGACTCAGACCTGACAGCCTCTGCTGCACTGTTGGTGTAGGAGTCCTCTCATGTATGCACGTGTTGCAGCTTCTCCTGTGTTTGCAGTTGGTGCTTGGTCTTCAGTGTGCTTAGTACTTCCAGCTTGGTCCAGAACTTGACTCACTCCTTGGTTCTGCAGATGGCGTGGTGTTACCTAACTTCCTGGTGACTAGTCCTGACAGGGTTAATCAGTGCCTAGGTTCCCATGCAGGGCCACCCTTGTCAGAGTGAATTCTCTGCTGTTGATAGGCAGGGACTTTCCATTTTCTGCTTCCAGCATAGGGTTAGATCTCCTGGTCACCTTTACATTCGGAGCCATGCCTCCAGTGGTGAGCATCCGGGTTTCCAGAGTCGGCTGTCTGCCCTGCTGGCCTGATCCATCTACTGGTTGGGCGACACAGTGGATGCACATTAAATCCTTAACATATATCCACCACCTTTCCCTGATCAACCCAGTTGGTGATTCTGTCATAGAAGGAAATATGATTCATCTGGCATGACTTGTTTGTTACAAGCCCATGCTGGCTCTGGTTAATTACTCCATTCTCATCCAAGTACTTGCATACATGCTGTTTAATAATTTGTTCAAAGATCTTTCCCAGTATAGAAGTCAGTCAGGCTCAATATCCTGTAGTTTCATGGATCCACCTTCTCCCTTTTTTAAAGATAAGGACAACATTTCCCTTCTCCAATCTTCTGGGACTTCTCCTGTTCTCCAGGAATTCTCACAGATTTCGGCAATTGGTTCAGCAATTACCTCCGCTGCTTCCTTTAGTATCCTAGGAAGTAATTCATCTGGGCCTTGAAACTTAAATTCATGTAAGTTAGCTAAGTGTTCCCTCACCGTCTCTCTGCTTACAGATAGCTTGCATTCTTGTATTCCCCCAATAGCACAGGGAAGATCAGCTGATGTTACATCTACTTTCTGAAAGAAAACAGATACAAAATAGGAATTCAAAAGTTCAACCTTCCCAACATCATTCTTAACCAATTCACCATTTTCATCCTGTAAGCATCCAATAGCATATTTGACTTTTCTTTTGCTTTTGACCCCCAAATCCTTTTTTATTGCTTTTGGCCTTTGTTGCAAGCCTCAATTCATTATCGGCTTTAGCTTTTCTGCCACTTGCCCTACAGTTTCTGCAGACCCCATTATATTCTTCTTTAGATATTCCTCCTCACGATTGTGCTTTGAGAATCTCATTCCACAATATTTTCCAACCTTCTTGGACATTTCTATCCTAAAGAACATCCAGCCATTGGATTCTTCCTCTCCTCTTTGTGAGTTCATTGAAATCTGCCTTTCTGAAATCCAACCTTGAGGTCTGAGTCTTCTCAGGTCTTCCTCCCCTTGTTATCCAACATCCAAGGATATCATGATCATTGCCTCCTACGGACCCAGCCACCCTTACTTCTTCAACCATCCCCTCCCTGTTGGTAAGATTTAGGTCCAAGATAGCAGATCCCCTTGTTTTCTCTTGTGCCTTCTGGAAGATAAAGTTGTCAGCAAGAGAGGATACAAGTTTTGCGCTCTTTTGCCCGCTAGAGTCTGGTCTTTCTGTTTCGCTTAGACACAATGGCGCTGGAACTGGTCGTCTGCTGCTATAGCTTTGCTAAGGAACAGCGAGTTGTGTGTTCGGACACGTTAGTTGGAGCTCCAGCGTTGTATTCAGCTGACTGTGTAGCCTGTTGGTCAAAATGATTCCTGACATTCTCCTCTGACCCCTTTCAGTGATGAGTTGTTTCCGTCCACAGGATCCCCTTTCGCTGGATGTTTTCCTCAATTGCGCCATTCTCGGTATACTCTCCACACCGTTACATGAGCAACCCCCTGCGGTTGGCAGTGAGACCCTGGCTAGTCTAGCACTGATGACCGGCCTAGTTGGAAGTCGCTTCAATCACTGGAAGTTCCATCTAATGTTGATTCACACTAAAACTGATCCACGAAAACTTGTCATGTGACTTTATGCCGCACTTCGGGTTCACGGGGGGAATTACCGTACAGGGAAGAGCCAATCATGAGAAACGGGGGTCTAATAAAGGGGCCATTCAGTGAAAATGATTCTCTTCCTTCAAGGTGTTCAAGTTCTTTAGTTACACCTATTTTGGAAACAATATGGCGAATATTGCAGCTCCCACCCGGGGTGATGACTTTCTAAGACATCTAACTGGTACTTCTGCCTCGTTGTCCAACAGAACTAATTGGTGGACATTTGTCATCTAGGAGTCTACCAAAGCCGAATGACACCCACTATGAGACTTGTCACGTCAGACATATTTCTGTCAGGACAGTGTCCGGGATATGGGGGTCCCTGAGATATCCCGCAACCCCTGTCCCTGCCTACTTGCCCCCCTGGGCTAACCCCCAGGGCGACAACTGGGCGGCGGTCCCTACCCTCACTAGGGAAGCGGGACACGGGAAGACAAACAGACACTGAAGACAAACAAACGGTAGAGTGGTCAGACAATCCGGGTCGGCAACAGGAGGGTACGCAGTACAGAGGAGTCAGGCAAAAACGTAGTCAAGGTCCAAAAGCAGAGGTCAGGAAAGCCGGGGTCACAAGAGCTGTCAGAATAAACGCGGGTGCAGCTGCAGAACCAAACTAACACTGGCAAGGGCTGGGAGGAAAACACACACTTTTAAATGCTGTCAGAGCTCCCGCCCCAGCAGCTGATTGGGACGGGGAGCCTGACAGCAGCTGATTGGGGCGGGGAGCCTGACAGCAGCTGATTGGGACGGGGAGCCTGACAGCAGCTGATTGGGGCGGGGAGCCTAACAGCAGCAGGGCCCATCAAGGAGGTGCTGGGGACACGACCCCAGCCTTGCAGAACAGACCGTTACCAGGGAAGCCAGCTAGGTAGTCAAGTGACTAGAGAAGCACCTGCTGCCTCCCTAGCAACCCGGTGGTGACCAGTCTTACAGCGGCCCGGGGAGATTACTAGAACTGGGGCTCCCCTACGCCGCACTCCTGTAAGCTGGGTGGCATGACCGGTGGTGCGGGCACGGCGGCCGCGAGAATTGCTGGTTCTGACAATTTCTCCTTAACAACAGACTTCAAACTGGGTTTTTTTTGTCATCATTCACTGTTTAAGGGCCCTTTGAAACTGAACAATAATCATTCAGATTCTAATTGATAATTTGTTCGTCGTTCAGTTTCTGTAGACATAAAAATCAGATAATGATGATTGGCCATTTACTGTGAATGGAGGCGGGTGTGAAAAAAGCCCCTGACAATCATCCTGTGTAAAAGGACACCAAGTTTCAGTTTGCGGCCTGTTGCTACAGAGCAAGTGATGGACAATTTCGAAGGTAAGAAAATACCGGACCGCTAAGCCTTCATTAAAACAGAAAATTAGTAATAAATATATGAGGATCTGCGGTTTAGTTGCATTTTGTCCTGTGGGGTCTGCGGACCTCTCAGCACGCACAATGCACTTTGTCACCCAGAGATAAAACATGCCGGCCTTTGAGATTAGCAGCTATAATGGTCCTATATCTGGGCTGACATTTTAGCAGCAAGCCTTAGTGTGTGGGAAGTTTTGTACTGACATCTAAAATGAGAGCCGCAGCAAAAGAGAAGAACGTGGAACAATCAGTCACACGCTTACTGTAGTTTCGTTTTTTGTTCCCATCCCTAGAATGTCATCTCTGAAGGGTCAGTAAATCCAACCTCACACATCCACACAATACCAGCCTGAGAGCTCCTGACAGCAGAGAAGCCATTGTGTCCTGGCAGCAGATCCAGCTACCTTAGTCAACAAGTACAAAAGATTTACATTGCGAAGGGCGAGACTCGCAGCAAGATCTCCACAAACGCAGACTATACCCTAATCATTTAAAAAAACTTTGAAACAAATATTCAAACTCAAGAACCTTGTATCTAAAATATGGTTCTCTAGTTTAACTGATGGAACCCCAGTGGCTAACTATGTAACGAAAAAATTAAAAGTTATTTCATACAGAAAAATCTGCAATTTTACAGTTTCCAAATTACCAGCTCTGCTTGCCCGGTTGACAATCCCATGCAGTGTACTAGGATTCAGAATTGGCATGTTGTCATTATCGTCTGTCACCTCAATGTAGACAATCACCGCCCTGCGTTCTCCAGTAATCTACAAAAGCAGAAGGTATATAATAGAAATATAAAATTATATTAATACTGCCCCCTATGTACAAGAATAGACCTACTATAATACTGCCCTCTATGTACAAGAATATAACTACTATAATACTGCCCCCTATGTACAAGAATATAACTACTATAATACTGCCCCTATGTACAAGAATATAACTACTATAATACTACCTCCTAGGTACAAGAATATAACTACTATAATACTGCCCCCTATGTACCAGAATATAACTACTATAATACTGCCCCTATGTCCAAGAATATAACTACTATAATACTGCCCTCTATGTACAAGAATATAACTACTATTATACTGCCCCATATGTACAAGAATATAACTACTATAATACTGCCTCCTAGGTACAAGAATAAACCTACTATAATACTGCCCCCCTATGTACAAGAATATAACTACTATAATACTGCCCTCTATGTACAAGAATATAACTACTAAAATACTACTCCTATGTACAAGAATATAACTACTATAATACTGCCCCCTATGTACAAGAATATAACTACTATAATACTGCTCCCTATGTACAAGAATATAACTACTATAATACTGCTCCCTATGTACAAGAATATAACTACTACAACACTGCCTCATATATACAAGAATATAACTACTATAATACTGCCCCCTATGTACAAGAATATATCTACTATAATATTGCCCCCTATGTACAAGAATATATCTACTCTAATACTGCTCCTATGTACAAGAATATAACTACTATAACACTGCCCCCTATGTACAAGAATATATCTACAATAATACTGCCCCCTATGTACACGAATATATCTACTCTAATACTGCTCCTATGTACAAGAATATAACTACTATAATACTGCCCCCTAAGTACTATAATACTGCTCCTATGTACAAGAATATAACTACTATAATACTGCTCCCTATATACAAGAATATAACTACTATAATACTGCCTCCTATGTACAAGAATATAACTATTATAATACTGCTCCCTATGTACAAGACTATATCTAGCGTAATACTGCTTCTATGTAGAAGAAAATGACTACTAGAATACTGCCCCCTATGTACAAGAATATAACTACTATAATACTGCCTCCTCTGTACAAGTATATAACTACTATAATATTGCCCCCTATGTACAAGAATATAACTATTATAATACTGCCTACTCTGTACAAGTATATAACTACTATAATACTGCCCCTATATACAACAATATAACTGCTACAATACTGCCTCCTATATACAAGAATATAACTAATGTAATACTATCCACTATGTACAACAATATAACTACTATAATACTGCCCCCTATGTACAAGAATATAACTACCATAATACTGCCCCCTATGTACAAGAATATAACTACTATAATACTGCCCCCTATATACAAGAATATAACTAATGTAATACTATCCGCTATGCACAAGAATATAACTGCTATAATACTGCCCCTATGTACAAGAATATAACTACTATAATACTGCCTCCTCTGTACAAGTATAGAACTACTATTACACTGCCCACTATGTACAAGTATACAACAACTACAATACTGCCTCCTATGTACAAGAATATAACTACTGTAATACTGCCTCCTATGTACAAGAATATAAACACCATAATACTGTCCCCTATGTACAAGAATATAACTACTATAATACTGCCCTCTATGTACAAGAATATAACTACTATAGTACTGCTCCTATGTACAATAATGTAGCTACTATAATACTGCCCCCTATGTACAAGAATATAACTAATGTAATACTGTCCACTATGTACAAGAATATAACTACTATAATACTGCCCCCTATGTACAAGAATATAACTACTATAATACTGCTCCTATGTACAAGAATATAACTACTATAATATTGCCCCCTATGTACAAGAATATAACTACTATAATACTGCCTCCTATATACAAGAATATAACTACTATAATACTGCCCCCTATGTACAAGAATATAACTACTATAATACTGCCTCCTATGTACAAGAATGTAACTACTACAATACTGCCTCCTATATACAAGAATATAACTACTATAATACCGCCCCTATGTAAAAGAATATAACTACTATAATACTACTCCTATGTACAAGAATATAACTACTATAATACTGCCCCCTATCTACAAAAATATATCCACTATAATACTGCCTCCTATATACAAGAAAATAACTACTATAATACTGCCCTCTATGTACAAGAATATAACTACTATAGTACTGCTCCTATGTACAATAATATAGCTACTATAATACTGCCCCCTATGTACAAGAATATAACTAATGTAATACTGTCCCCTCTGTACAAGAATATAACTACTATAATACTGCCCCCTATGTACAAGAATATAACTACTATAATACTGCTCCTATGTACAAGAATATAACTACTATAATATTGCCCCCTATGTACAAGAATATAACTACTATAATACTGCCCCCTATGTACAAAAATATATCCACTATAATACTGCCTCCTATATACAAAAATATAACTACTATAATACTGTCCCCTCTGTACAAGAATATAACTACTATAATACTGCTCCCTATGTACAAGAATATAACTACTATAATACTGCTCCTATGTACAAGAATATAACTACTATAATACTGCCTCCTATATACAAGAATATAACTACTATAATACTGCCCCCTATGTACAAGAATATAACTACTATAATACTGCTCCCTATGTACAAGAATATAACTACTATAATACTGCCTCCTATATACAAGAATATAACTACTATAATACTGCCTCCTATGTACAAGAATATAACTACTATAATACTGCTCCCTATGTACAAGAATATAACTACTATAATACTGCCCCCTATGTACAAGAATATAACTACTATAATACTGCCCCCTATGTACAAGAATATAACTATTATAATACTGCCCCCTATGTACAAGAATATAACTACTATAATACTGCTCCCTATGTACAAGAATATAACTACTATAATACTGCCTCCTATGTACAAGAATATAACTACTATAATACTGCTCCCTATGTACAAGAATATAACTACTATAATACTGCCTCCTATATACAAGAATATAACTACTGTAATACTTCCCCTCTATGTAAAAGAATATAACTACTATAATACTGCTCCCTATGTACAAGAATATAACTACTATAATACTGCTCCTATGTACAAGAATATAACTACTACAATACTGCCCCCTATGTACAAGAATATAACTACTATAATACTGCCTCCTATATACAAGAATATAACTACTATAATACTGCCCCCTATGTACTAGAATATAACTACTATAATACTGCCTCCTATATACAAGAATATAACTACTATAATACTGCCCCCTATGTACAAGAATATAACTACTATAATGCTGCCCCCTATGTACAAGAATATAACTACTATAATACTGCTCCTATGTACAAGAATATAACTACTATAATACTGCCCCCTATGTACAAGAATATAACTACTATAATACTGCTCCCTATGTACAAGAATATAACTACTATAATACTGCCTCCTATGTACAAGAATATAACTGCTATAATACTTCCCCTATGTACAAGAATATAACTACTATAATACTGCCCCCTATGTACTAGAATATAACTACTATAATACTGCCTCCTATATACAAGAATATAACTACTATAATACTGCCCCCTATGTACAAGAATATAACTACTATAATACTGCCCACTATGTACAAGAATATAACTACTATAATACTGCCCCCCTATGTACAAGAATATAACTACTATAATACTGCTCCTATGTTCAAGAATATAACCACTATAGTACTGCCGCATATGTATAAGAATATAACTACTATAATGCTGCTCTTATGTACAAGAATAAACCTACTATAATACTGCACCTATGTACAAGAATATAACTTCTATAATACTGCCTCCTTTATACAAGAATATAACTACTATATTAATGCCTCCTATATACAAGAATATAACTACTATAATACAGCCCCCTATGTACAAGAATATAACTACTATAATACTGCCCCCTATGTACAAGAATATAACTACTGTAATACTGCCCCCTATGTACAAGAATATAACTACTATACTACTGCCTCCTATATACAAGAATATAACTACTATAATACTGCCCCCTATATACAAGAATATAACTACTATAATACTGCTCCTATGTACAAGAATATATCTACTATAATACTGCCCCCTAAGTACAAGAATATAACTACTATAATACTGCCTCCTATGTACAAGAATATATCTACTATAATACTGCCCCCTATGTACAAGAATATAACTACTATAATACTGCCTCCTTTGTACAAGAATATAACTACTATAATACTGCCCCCTATGTACAAGAATATAACTACTATAATACTGCCTCCTATATACAAGAATATAACTACTATAATACTGCCCCCTATGTACAAGAATATAACTACTATAATACTGCCCCCTATGTACAAGAATATAACTACTATAATACTGCCCCTTATGTACAAGAATATAACTACTATAATACTGCCCCCTATGTACAAGAATTTAACTACTATAATAATGCCCCCTATGTACAAGAATATAACTACTATAATACTACCTCCTATATACAAGAATATAACTACTATAATACTGCCCCCTATGTACAAGAATATAACTACTATAATACTGTTCCTCATGTACAAGAATTTAACTACTATAATACTGCCCCCTATGTACAAGAATATAACTACTATAATACTGCCCTCTATGTACAAGAATATAAATACTTTAATACAGCCCCCTATGTACAAGAATATAACTACTATAATACTGCTCCTATGTACAAGAATATATCTACTATAATACTGCCCCTATGTACAAGAATATAACTACTATAATACTGCTCCTATGTACAAGAATATAACTACTATAATACTGCCCCCTATGTACAAGAATATAACTATTATAATACTGCCCCCTATGTACAAGAATATAACTACTATAATACTGCCCCCTATGTACAAGAATATAACTACTATAATACTGCCCCCTATGTACAAGAATATAACTACTATAATACTACCCCCTATGTACAAGAATATAACTACTATAATACTGCCCCCTATGTACAAGAATATAACTACTATAATACTGCTCATATGTACAAGAATATAACTACTATAATACTGCCCCCTATGTACAAGAATATAACTACTATAATACTGCCCCCTATGTACAAGAATATAACTACTATAATACTGCCCCCTATGTACAAGAATATAACTACTATAATACTGCCCCCTATGTACAAGAATATAACTACTATAATACTGCCTCCTATGTACAAGAATATAACTACTATAATACTGCTCCCTATGTACAAGAATATAACTACTATAATACTGCCCCCTATGTATAAGAATATAACTAGTATAATAATGCCTCCTATATACAAGAATATAACTACTATAATACTGCCCCCTATGTACAAGAATATAACTACTATAATACTGCCCCCTATGTACAAGAATATAACTACTAGAATACTGCCCCCTATGTACAAGAATATAACTACTATTATACTGCCTCCTATATACAAGAATATAACTACTATAATACTGCCTCCTATGTACAAGAATATAACTACTATAATACTGCCTCCTATGTACAAGAATATAACTACTATTATACTGCCCCGTATGTACAAGAATATATCTACTATAATACTGCCCCCTATGTACAAGAATATAACTACTATAATACTGCCTCCTATGTACAAGAATATAACTACTATAATACTGCCTCCTATGTACAAGAATATAACTACTATAATACTGCCCCATATGTACAAGAATATATCTACTATAATACTGCCCCCTATGTACAAGAATATAACTACTATAATACTGCCTCCTATGTACAAGAATATAACTACTATAATACTGCCCCGTATGTACAAGAATATAACTACTATAATACTGCCCCCTATGTACAAGAATATAACTACTATAATACTGCTCATATGTACAAGAATATAACTACTATAATACTGCCCCCTATGTACAAGAATATAACTACTATAATACTGCCCCCTATGTACAAGAATATAACTACTATAATACTGCCCCCTATGTACAAGAATATAACTACTGTAATACTGCCCCCTATGTACAAGAATATAACTACTATACTACTGCCTCCTATATACAAGAATATAACTACTATAATACTGCCCCGTATATACAAGAATATAACTACTATAATACTGCTCCTATGTACAAGAATATATCTACTATAATACTGCCCCCTATGTACAAGAATATAACTACTATAATACTGCCTCCTATGTACAAGAATATATCTACTATAATACTGCCCCCTATGTACAAGAATATAACTACTATAATACTGCCTCCTTTGTACAAGAATATAACTACTATAATACTGCCCCCTATGTACAAGAATATAACTACTATAATACTGCCTCCTATATACAAGAATATAACTACTATAATACTGCCCCCTATGTACAAGAATATAACTACTATAATACTGCCCCCTATGTACATGAATATAACTACTATAATACTGCCCCTTATGTACAAGAATATAACTACTATAATACTGCCCCCTATGTACAAGAATTTAACTACTATAATAATGCCCCCTATGTACAAGAATATAACTACTATAATACTACCTCCTATATACAAGAATATAACTACTATAATACTGCCCCCTATGTACAAGAATATAACTACTATAATACTGTTCCTCATGTACAAGAATTTAACTACTATAATACTGCCCCCTATGTACAAGAATATAACTACTATAATACTGCCCTCTATGTACAAGAATATAAATACTTTAATACTGCCCCCTATGTACAAGAATATAACTACTATAATACTGCTCCTATGTACAAGAATATATCTACTATAATACTGCCCCTATGTACAAGAATATAACTACTATAATACTGCTCCTATGTACAAGAATATAACTACTATAATACTGCCCCCTATGTACAAGAATATAACTATTATAATACTGCCCCCTATGTACAAGAATATAACTACTATAATACTGCCCCCTATGTACAAGAATATAACTACTATAATGCTGCCCCCTATGTACAAGAATATAACTACTATAATACTGCTCCTATGTACAAGAATATAACTACTATAATACTGCCCCCTATGTACAAGAATATAACTACTATAATACTGCTCCCTATGTACAAGAATATAACTACTATAATACTGCCTCCTATGTACAAGAATATAACTGCTATAATACTTCCCCTATGTACAAGAATATAACTACTATAATACTGCCCCCTATGTACTAGAATATAACTACTATAATACTGCCTCCTATATACAAGAATATAACTACTATAATACTGCCCCCTATGTACAAGAATATAACTACTATAATACTGCCCACTATGTACAAGAATATAACTACTATAATACTGCCCCCCTATGTACAAGAATATAACTACTATAATACTGCTCCTATGTTCAAGAATATAACCACTATAGTACTGCCGCATATGTATAAGAATATAACTACTATAATGCTGCTCTTATGTACAAGAATAAACCTACTATAATACTGCACCTATGTACAAGAATATAACTTCTATAATACTGCCTCCTTTATACAAGAATATAACTACTATATTAATGCCTCCTATATACAAGAATATAACTACTATAATACAGCCCCCTATGTACAAGAATATAACTACTATAATACTGCCCCCTATGTACAAGAATATAACTACTGTAATACTGCCCCCTATGTACAAGAATATAACTACTATACTACTGCCTCCTATATACAAGAATATAACTACTATAATACTGCCCCCTATATACAAGAATATAACTACTATAATACTGCTCCTATGTACAAGAATATATCTACTATAATACTGCCCCCTAAGTACAAGAATATAACTACTATAATACTGCCTCCTATGTACAAGAATATATCTACTATAATACTGCCCCCTATGTACAAGAATATAACTACTATAATACTGCCTCCTTTGTACAAGAATATAACTACTATAATACTGCCCCCTATGTACAAGAATATAACTACTATAATACTGCCTCCTATATACAAGAATATAACTACTATAATACTGCCCCCTATGTACAAGAATATAACTACTATAATACTGCCCCCTATGTACAAGAATATAACTACTATAATACTGCCCCTTATGTACAAGAATATAACTACTATAATACTGCCCCCTATGTACAAGAATTTAACTACTATAATAATGCCCCCTATGTACAAGAATATAACTACTATAATACTACCTCCTATATACAAGAATATAACTACTATAATACTGCCCCCTATGTACAAGAATATAACTACTATAATACTGTTCCTCATGTACAAGAATTTAACTACTATAATACTGCCCCCTATGTACAAGAATATAACTACTATAATACTGCCCTCTATGTACAAGAATATAAATACTTTAATACAGCCCCCTATGTACAAGAATATAACTACTATAATACTGCTCCTATGTACAAGAATATATCTACTATAATACTGCCCCTATGTACAAGAATATAACTACTATAATACTGCTCCTATGTACAAGAATATAACTACTATAATACTGCCCCCTATGTACAAGAATATAACTATTATAATACTGCCCCCTATGTGCAAGAATATAACTACTATAATACTGCCCCCTATGTACAAGAATATAACTACTATAATACTGCCCCCTATGTACAAGAATATAACTACTATAATACTACCCCCTATGTACAAGAATATAACTACTATAATACTGCCCCCTATGTACAAGAATATAACTACTATAATACTGCTCATATGTACAAGAATATAACTACTATAATACTGCCCCCTATGTACAAGAATATAACTACTATAATACTGCCCCCTATGTACAAGAATATAACTACTATAATACTGCCCCCTATGTACAAGAATATAACTACTATAATACTGCCCCCTATGTACAAGAATATAACTACTATAATACTGCCTCCTATGTACAAGAATATAACTACTATAATACTGCTCCCTATGTACAAGAATATAACTACTATAATACTGCCCCCTATGTATAAGAATATAACTACTATAATAATGCCTCCTATATACAAGAATATAACTACTATAATACTGCCCCCTATGTACAAGAATATAACTACTATAATACTGCCCCCTATGTACAAGAATATAACTACTAGAATACTGCCCCCTATGTACAAGAATATAACTACTATTATACTGCCTCCTATATACAAGAATATAACTACTATAATACTGCCTCCTATGTACAAGAATATAACTACTATAATACTGCCTCCTATGTACAAGAATATAACTACTATTATACTGCCCCGTATGTACAAGAATATATCTACTATAATACTGCCCCCTATGTACAAGAATATAACTACTATAATACTGCCTCCTATGTACAAGAATATAACTACTATAATACTGCCTCCTATGTACAAGAATATAACTACTATAATACTGCCCCATATGTACAAGAATATATCTACTATAATACTGCCCCCTATGTACAAGAATATAACTACTATAATACTGCCTCCTATGTACAAGAATATAACTACTATAATACTGCCCCGTATGTACAAGAATATAACTACTATAATACTGCCCCCTATGTACAAGAATATAACTACTATAATACTGCTCATATGTACAAGAATATAACTACTATAATACTGCCCCCTATGTACAAGAATATAACTACTATAATACTGCCCCCTATGTACAAGAATATAACTACTATAATACTGCCCCCTATGTACAAGAATATAACTACTGTAATACTGCCCCCTATGTACAAGAATATAACTACTATACTACTGCCTCCTATATACAAGAATATAACTACTATAATACTGCCCCGTATATACAAGAATATAACTACTATAATACTGCTCCTATGTACAAGAATATATCTACTATAATACTGCCCCCTATGTACAAGAATATAACTACTATAATACTGCCTCCTATGTACAAGAATATATCTACTATAATACTGCCCCCTATGTACAAGAATATAACTACTATAATACTGCCTCCTTTGTACAAGAATATAACTACTATAATACTGCCCCCTATGTACAAGAATATAACTACTATAATACTGCCTCCTATATACAAGAATATAACTACTATAATACTGCCCCCTATGTACAAGAATATAACTACTATAATACTGCCCCCTATGTACAAGAATATAACTACTATAATACTGCCCCTTATGTACAAGAATATAACTACTATAATACTGCCCCCTATGTACAAGAATTTAACTACTATAATAATGCCCCCTATGTACAAGAATATAACTACTATAATACTACCTCCTATATACAAGAATATAACTACTATAATACTGCCCCCTATGTACAAGAATATAACTACTATAATACTGTTCCTCGTGTACAAGAATTTAACTACTATAATACTGCCCCCTATGTACAAGAATATAACTACTATAATACTGCCCTCTATGTACAAGAATATAAATACTTTAATACTGCCCCCTATGTACAAGAATATAACTACTATAATACTGCTCCTATGTACAAGAATATATCTACTATAATACTGCCCCTATGTACAAGAATATAACTACTATAATACTGCTCCTATGTACAAGAATATAACTACTATAATACTGCCCCCTATGTACAAGAATATAACTATTATAATACTGCCCCCTATGTACAAGAATATAACTACTATAATACTGCCCCCTATGTACAAGAATATAACTACTATAATACTGCCCCCTATGTACAAGAATATAACTACTATAATACTACCCCCTATGTACAAGAATATAACTACTATAATACTGCCCCCTATGTACAAGAATATAACTACTATAATACTGCTCATATGTACAAGAATATAACTACTATAATACTGCCCCCTATGTACAAGAATATAACTACTATAATACTGCCCCCTATGTACAAGAATATAACTACTATAATACTGCCCCCTATGTACAAGAATATAACTACTATAATACTGCCCCCTATGTACAAGAATATAACTACTATAATACTGCCTCCTATGTACAAGAATATAACTACTATAATACTGCTCCCTATGTACAAGAATATAACTACTATAATACTGCCCCCTATGTATAAGAATATAACTACTATAATAATGCCTCCTATATACAAGAATATAACTACTATAATACTGCCCCCTATGTACAAGAATATAACTACTATAATACTGCCCCCTATGTACAAGAATATAACTACTAGAATACTGCCCCCTATGTACAAGAATATAACTACTATTATACTGCCTCCTATATACAAGAATATAACTACTATAATACTGCCTCCTATGTACAAGAATATAACTACTATAATACTGCCTCCTATGTACAAGAATATAACTACTATTATACTGCCCCGTATGTACAAGAATATATCTACTATAATACTGCCCCCTATGTACAAGAATATAACTACTATAATACTGCCTCCTATGTACAAGAATATAACTACTATAATACTGCCTCCTATGTACAAGAATATAACTACTATAATACTGCCCCATATGTACAAGAATATATCTACTATAATACTGCCCCCTATGTACAAGAATATAACTACTATAATACTGCCTCCTATGTACAAGAATATAACTACTATAATACTGCCCCGTATGTACAAGAATATATCTACTATAATACTGCCCCCTATGTACAATAATATAACTACTATAATCCTGCCTCCTATGTACAAGAATATAACTACTATAATACTGCCCCCTATGTACAAAAATATAACTACTATAATACTGCCCCCTATAAACAAGAATATATCTACTATAATACTGCTCCTATGTACAAGAATATAACTACTATAATACTGCCCCCTATGTACAAGAATATAACTACTATAATACTGCCTCCTATGTACAAGAATATAACTACTATAATACTGCCTCCTATATACAAGAATATAACTACTATAATACTGCCCCCTATGTACAAAAATATAACTACAATAATACTGCCCCCTATGTACAAGAATATATTTACTATAATACTGCTCCTATGTACAAGAATATAACTACTATAATACTGCCTCCTATGAACATGAATATAACTACTATAATACTGCCCCCTATGTACAATAATATAACTACTATAATACTGCCCCCTATGTACAAGAATATAACTACTATAATACTGCCCCCTATGTACAAGAATATAACTACTATAATACTGCTCCTATGTACAAGAATATAACTACTATAATACTGCTACTATGTACAAGAATATAACTACTATAATACTGCCCCCTATGTACAAGAATATAACTACTATAATACTGCTCCTATGTACAAGAATATAACTACTATAATACTGCTACTATGTACAAGAATATAACTACTATAATACTGCCCGCTATGTACAAGAATATAACTACTATAATACTGCTCCTATGTACAAGAATATAACTACTATAATACTGCTACTATGTACAAGAATATAACTACTATAATACTGCCCCCTATGTACAAGAATATAACTACTATAATACTGCCCTCTATGTACAAGAATATAACTACTATAATACTGCATCCTATGTACAAGAATATAACTACTATAATACTGCTCCTATGTACAAGAATATAACTACTATAATACTGCTACTATGTACAAGAATATAACTACTATAATACTGCCCCCTATGTACAAGAATATAACTACTATAATACTGCTCCTATGTACAAGAATATAACTACTATAATACTGCCCTCTATGTACAAGAATATAACTACTATAATACTGCTCCTATGTACAAGAATATAACTACTATAATATTGCCTCTAAATCTTGCTGAGATTATGGCTTCTGAATACAATATTGTATATCTGACGACTAGAGATGAGTGAGCATACTCGGTAAGGCAAACTGCTTGAGTGAATAGTGCCTTATTTGAGTAGCTGCCCGCTCGTCTCTAAAGATTCGGTTGCCGGTGCGGGTGGCAGGTGAGTTGCGGCAGTGAGCAGGGGGAGCGGGGGGAAGAGAGGGAGAGAGAGATCTCCCCTCCGTTCCTCCCCGCCCCCTGACAGCACCCGAATCTTTAGAGACGAGCGGGCAGGTACTCGAATAAGGCACTACTGGAAGTTTGCCTTATTGAGTATGCTCGCTCATCTCTACTGACGACCCGTTGTTCATTCACTTATTTCCCATTTTGTCTGTAGAGAGTATTTTATTTCTGTGTGGGTCTGTAAATGGCTGCACTTGTTTGATGACTATATTTTGGCCGCTGTCTCACCGTCACAGTGTAGGAGTCCTTGTTTTCCCGATCAAAGGGTTTGAGTGCACATAAAAATCCTGAGTCTCGATCCAACTGATATATTCCTTCATCGTCTCCAGCCAGCTCCGCGGTATATGGAACATCTGCTCCCAGCTCTATCTAAAAGGTAATTCACTGCAAGGTTAATTGAAAGAATATGTTTGGCAAGGAGCAAGATCACTGGCAGGCATCTAGTGAGAAGACAACATGTCCGCGAGTGTGTGGCATTAACGCATGATAATACATTTACAGTAGCTACAAATATATTTAACAGAGAGGAATTCTGGGCCCAACTCAGGGGAACCGATCAAATGTTGCAAAATCAGGATTATTAATAAACACTTGGAAAGTTTACAATGTAAATCTTGACTGTGGCTGATTGGAAAGGATTTCTGGCCAGCAATGCCGCTCTAAGGGCTCATTCCTACAGGCTTATTTGCTGTCTGTATTCAGTCCGTAATTTTTATTGACTGAATTACATTGGTGTGTTTAGGTGTGTTTTATTTACGTGGACCAATTTTGTGACTAAAATATAAATCATATCATGTCCAAAAACAATGTGCGTAAAAATAACACAGTGTACATACATTGGCATCCATGTTTATTGTGGGGGAAGGGGGTTTGCTTTGGCTTGTGATCACTTGGACCTTCTTGTGAATATGAGAAACAGATGAAACATAGAAATACAAAATACACATATGCACCAAAACCGCATAGACAAAAACAGTGAAAAGGGTGTGTTTTTTCACGGATTAAAATTTACACACGCAATACATAAAGAATCGAACCCACTGATGTCAATGAGTTAGTCCACATTCTCCAGTTTTACATGTGCATTCTGCACAGAAAGAAAATAGAACGCCTTTTATTTTTCTGCATATTTGCAAACCAAAGGTCCCCATAGAGGTGTATGGTGGTGAGTAAATGCACACACAATATGCAAGGCGATGCGTGACACACTGCGCAATTTTATGGGAAAAAGAACACATTTGGATTAGACTAATTAGCCATTTAAATCGGGGGTGCTAGTCTGCGGCGCACAAATGAGCATGTCCTGCATGCGCAAAAAGTACAGTAAAATACATCAATACGCGCACAAAAAAAGACTTTTTCATAGCGCAGATACATTGTGCTAAGGCCCTTCTACGGGCTTTTTTGAGCGCAGCGTATTTATACACGCAAAAAAATGCAAAAAGGCCCATCGTTTAGATGTGCGAATATGCAGGTTTACCATTAGCATCAATCCTCTATTTTGGAACAGAATACATACCAAAATAAGACATGTTGCTCCATTGTTAAAACAGAGTGTCAGTGTTCAGCTATAGTGCGCCTCAATTGGTGATTATCATATATATATATATATACACACCTTATTACAATTGCAAGAAAATAGTAAAGATCTCTTTGGCATTATCAATAGTTTGGGGCTATGGTAGAGAGGGTATCATGGTTTGAGGCTGATTTACTCCTCGGGGCCTGGACACCTTGTGATTATTAAGGGAACAACAAATTTTAAGGTAGATCAGAAAATCTTACCGAAAAATGTAATGGCGATTGTCCAGAACCTCAAGCTGAGGAGACGTTGGGTGATGGAAAAAGACAGAAACCCAAAGCGCACAAATAACCAACTAAAGGATGATTTATAAAACAAATAGTGATAAACTGAAAATTTGCAGGGAGGAATGTTCCGAAATTCATCCAATGTTTTTTTATAGCTTCAGGAAACATTTTGTGGAGCTGATTGTTGCTAAAGGGGCATCTAAAGGTCATTAAATTCTAGGGATGACTTAATTTTTCTTTGTGCACTGTGGTTGATGAACACTAACAACTCTTTGTGTATTATTAGTCATATTGTTGTTTTTTTCTATAATTGTGACATGAATACAATAAAATCACATTTAATTAGAAATAAATGCAAAAATTCTGAGAATTATAAGGGAAGCAGTTACTTTTTCTTGCAATTGTACATACAAATACTTGTGCAACAAGGTATCGAAACTCAATGGTCCAATCATCAATGTGCTTTACCCTTCACAAGTTCTGCCAGGTGGTTGCTGCACTATAAAAATAAGGTCTGTTGCTAAAATCTATATATATAAAGACGAAAGCCATCACTGACTGACTGACTCACTGACTGACTGACTGACTCACTGACTGACTGACTCGCCAAAAGTTCTCCAACTTCCCGATGTCGTAGAAATATGTAATTTGGCACAAGCATAGATTATCTTCATAATAGGAAAAGCAATTGGGTCCAAACTCGATTATTCAATTCTAGCGCAAAAGAATTGGCGTCGAAATTTTACGTACGTAATCTAAATCTGTGACTTCCCAATGCCATAGAAACTTAAAATTTGGCACGAGCATTGATTATGTCATAAATAGGAAAAGTTAATGGGTCCCAACATGATTATTCAATACTATGCGCAAAAGAATTAGCGTCCAAATTTTACGTACGGAATCTAATTCTCTCACTTCCCGGTGTTATAGAAACTCGAAATTTGGCAGGAGCATTGATTATGTCATAAATAGGAAAAGCTAATGGGTCCCAACTCGATTATTCAATTCTATGCGCAAAAAAATTAGCGTCCAAATTTTACGTACGGAATCTAATTTTCTCACTTTCCGGTGTCATAGAAACGTGAAATTTGGCACGAGCATTGATTATGTCATAAATAGGAAAAGTTCATAGGTCCCAACTCGATTATTCAATTCTAGCGCAAAAGAATTGGCGTCAAAATTTTACGTGCGGAATGTAGTTTTTTCACTTTCCGGTGTCATAGAAACGGGAAATTTGGCACGAGCATTGATTATGTCATAAATAGCCAAAGCTAATGGGTCCCAACTGCATTATTCAATTCTATGCGCAAAAGAATTAGCATCCAAATTTTACGTACATAATCTAAATCTCTCACTTCCCAATGTGATAGAAACATGAAATTTGGCACGAGCATTGATTATGTCATAAATAGGTAAAGCTAATGGGTCCCAACTCCATTATTCAATTCTATGCGCAAAAGAATTAGCGTCCAAATTTTACGTGCGGAATGTAATTTCTTCACTTTCCGGTGTCATAGAAACAGGAAATTTGGCACGAGCATTGATTATGTCATAAATAGTAAAAGCTAATGGGTCCCAACTTGATTATTCAATTCTATGCGCAAAAGAATTAGCGTCCAAATTTTACGTACGGAATCTAATTTTCTCACTTTCCGGTGTCATAGAAACGTGAAATTTGGCACGAGCATTGATTATGTCATAAATAGGAAAAGTTCATAGGTCCCAACTCGATTATTCAATTCTATGTGCAAAAGAATTAGCATCCAAATTTTTCGTACGGAATCTAATTTACTCACTTTCCGGTGTCATAGAAACGTGAAATTTGGCACGAGCATTGATTATGTCATAAATAGGAAAAGCTAATGGGTCCCAACTCCATTATTCAATTCTATGCGCAAAAGAATTAGCGTCCAAATTTTACGTACATAATCCAAATCTCTCACTTCCCAATGTCATAGAAACATGAAATTTGGCACGGGCATTGATTATGTCATAAATATGAAAAGTTAATGGTTCCCGACTCGATTATTCAATTCTAAGCGCAAAAGAATTAGTGTCCAAATTTAATGTACGTAATCAAATTCTCTCACTTCCTGATGTCATTTTATATAAAGGAAACGTCGCATGGTTACCTCCCCGTGGTGTTTCCTGGGTAACGCAGAGAACTATGCAAAATGGTGAACATATGTTTTTCCTCAGTATCTCTAAAGTAACCACGACTTCATAAGATTTTCCGTGTGAACACCAGATAAACACCAGTACCAAATTAACTCGGGCGAAGCCGGGTATATCAGCTAGTAGTATATAAAGTAAAACTTGTTAACTCCTACTTTTGATGCCAGTGTTTCCTTCATGCACATCCCATCATGCTACACACTTCAGCTTGTGGTAATCCAAAGGGAAACAATTCTTCATTGATTGAATTTAAAGGGAGTATCTAGCTCCAATTTGTGACCTGTGTCACTGGAAAGGTGATAAATGCTACAGTAGATCTGTAGGGGTCGGACTTCTGAGAGCCCCACCAATCACCAGAACGGGGCAACTCTGTCCCAAAGCCATGTCTTGGAGGAGTTTGAGTGGTAGATTACATTCAAAATCTGAAGCACTGGCAGAAACAGATGAGCGCTTGGCTCTTTGCCATAGGCTTTGAATAGAGCAATAATATGCATACTTGACTACCGCTCTGTTCAAACTACTCCTAGCTACAGTCCTGCACTGGAAGAGGGACCAGCGTCACTCATCATTGCGATTGTAGTCTGAGCATTCAGACACCCATCAATCTAGCTGTAAGGACTTGAATCCTCAAATTCCTGTGTCCCAGGCAGGGACTCTTCCCAGTGAGCTATTCCTCCTGTTAACAGCTTTCTGCTGAACTTTGTTCCCGGTTCTTTGCTGCGGCTTCTGGTCCTGAGGAGGCTCCACCTAGTTTTCAATAATTAGTCTGGCTATTTAAACCTGGTCCTGGCACGCCTCCCTTGCGTGATTGTCGAGCCTTTACTCAGGCTCCCGTTCGTACCTGCTGCTTTCCTGTGATGCCTGCACCGTGAATAAACTGCGTTTGGTATCTGGCGACTGAGATCTCCTCTGCATACCATTCTAGTGGAATTTTTTGACTGTCTGACCTACTTTTGGATGTCAGTCATATCCAAGCCGATTTTTTTTTAGTCAATAACCTTTAATACTTCAAGTTTCTTCATATGCGTGATAAAAGGGAGTTAAGTCCGAAACGTTGCGAAAATTGTGTGCCTAATGTGAACATCTTGAGTTACCAAATAAACCTTAAGAGCATTTAAAAAAAACTACAGTGTGTGCTTTCCTACTGTTTATTTCTGATACTGCTTCCTGTGACCCCCAGCTTCCTCTGACTACGTACCTGACACTGTTCCTGCTTAGTTAGTCACAACCTGAGGACTCAGATCTGGACCCTTTTCCTTACACTAGCACTTATCTATTCAGTGGATGGGTAAAGATGACTTATGGCTGAATTACCTCCTTAAAGGGGTTCTGTCATTACAATCTGTATTTTTTTTCTCCAGTAAATCTGGCCCGCTGGCACAACCTGTGGTAAATAACACATATAAATAGTTTTTTTCAGAAGTAGTACTTACCTAGGCTTCATTTTTCACCTCCATGCTCTGTTTACATCTTCAGCCCCTCCTGCTAGGAGGTCATCTCCCAGCACCCCTTGCTGTGCTGACCACTTCTGCCCTCACAAAGCTACTTCCGCCCATCCAGTGCAGTGAATAGTCCTGCCTGCAGTCTACCAAAATCTGCTAGTGTTTCTCCCTGGGTCTCTGAACACCCAGAGTTTCCCAAGGGCCTCCAGATCTTCCCTGCAATCTCAAAGCAGTCACTCAAAGCAGTCACTCAAAGCAGTCACTCATAAAAATCACTCACAGTAGTCACTCCACATGGTAAAAACAGGAATATTCCCCATGCAATGTATTGTATGAGCGTATGTATATATACATTTATCTATGCGTATATGTATCAAGATGTGTGTGTATAGATATATGTATGTATGTGTGTGTGTGTGTGTATATATATATATATATATATATATATATATATACACATACATACACACACACACATAATATGTATAGTAATATATCTACACACTGCATAGGACATGTACGTTCCACGCTTACACCCATGTGCGGCTGCCCTCAGAGAGACAAAAAAGTGCACAAAAGTGTGCGCAACTGCACTTACATCTGTGTAAAGCTTGTCCTATTGTATGTATATATGTATGTCCTGTTGTACCGCCTCTAGCTTGGATACAAGATGTGGTACGGGGGCATGGAAGCTCTAGTACCCTGTTCTACTGCCTCTAGCTTGGATACAAGATGTGATACGGGGGGCATGAAGTCTCTAGTATCCCGTTGTACCACCTGTAGCTTAGATACAAGATGTGATACAGGCAGGCATGAAGGCTCTAGTATCCCATTGTACCACCTCTAGCTTGGATACAAGATGTGATACGGGTGGACATGGAGGCTCTAGTACCCTGTTGTACCACCTCTAGCTTGGATACAAGATGTGATACGGGTGGACATGGAGGCTCTAGTACCCTGTTGTACCACCTCTAGCTTGGATTCAAAATGCGAAACGGACGGGCATGGACGTTCTAGGACCCTGTTGTATTGCCTTTAGCTTGGATACAAGACGTGATATGGGTGGGCAAGCTGCCACTTGGGATGCATTATGCATTGACACTTGGGGGTCAGGATAACAGCATGCTGACAATAGAGGGCAATGTATAGCTTTATGTCTTTGGTGATGTTAAATTCATTCTCTGTGGCTGATCTTACACAAGTGAGCACTATATCAGCACGAGAAACTCAAACCAATATCTCGCATGGCAAATATGCGAGTGTGTCTGCCAGTGCAGTGCGCCTTGTAAGAACAATGCCTTGTGATGTGCGTATGTGTGTGTCATATATATACACATACATACATACATACAAACAAAAACACACACACACACTGCTGTAGGAGCAACTGTAAGAAACAAAATAAATGGTGGGAATACGGCGGCCGCCTGATCTTTCACGCACATAGTATTCATAGGGGAGGTCCTATATTTTCTCGGTCAAGTATTAACGAGAGAGAAACCACAGTAATCATAGGCTTAGTTTTGTCCCAATATACGGCCGTGACAATCATGGCCGCATAAGGGAAGAAAATTACATTCGCCTGAAACCGCCATATACACACACACAGACAAATAAAGCTAGATAGATATATGTGTGTATATACACGTAAACATATAGATGAATAGACGCGGATGGATAGACGGGCAGACGGATAGTTACAGATGGATAGATGGATAAATACAGATGCATAGAGAGATAAATGTAGACGGATAAATACAGACGGATAGACGGATAAATACAGACGGATAGACGGATAAATACAGACGGATAGACGGATAAATACAGACGGATAGACGGATAAATACAGACGGATAGACGGATAAATACAGACGGATAGACACAGACGGGTAGACTGATACAGATAGCATATATATGCATATAAATATATATATATATATATATATATATATATGCATATATGCTTTTTATATACTTTTATATATATATATATATATATATATATATATATATATATATATAAAGCATATATGTGTGTGCATATATATATATGCATATATATATATATATGCATATATATATATATATATATATATGCATATATACATATATATATATATATGCATATATATATATATATACACACACATATATGCATATATACATATATGCATGCATATATATATATATATGCATATATATATATATATATATATATATGCACACACACATATATATATGCATATATTTATATATGCACACACACATATATATATATGCATATATTTATATATGCACACATATATATATATATATATATGCATATATTTATATATGCACACATATATATATATATGCATATATTTATATATGCACACACATATATGCTTTTTTATATATATATACTTTTATATATATATATATATATATATTTATATTTATATTTATATAAATAAAATATATATATGCTTATATGCAGAAGCTTGCATTTCCATTGGCTAATAGAAATATATTCTGCCTGACAACAGTGTCAGGGATACATTTCTATTGGCCGAGAGGCAGCAGAAGCTTGCATTTCCATTGGCTAATAGAAATGTATTCTGCCTGACAACAGTGTCAGGGATACATTTCTATTGGCAGAGAGTGTGCACGTGTAACGTGCTCCCAGGCGTGCGCGAGCGCGCCGCAGACTCGCGCATGCGCAGTCGTGTGCCGCTGTCTCGCGCGTGCGCAGTCGTGCCGTTGTCTCGCGCGGCTACCTTCATTCCGCGCTTCCTCACAAGACAATGTACGCACACGTCACTAGTGACGTATGCGTACATTGACCTGAAGGAAGCGGAAGGTAGGCAGTGTACGCTTTTTGACCGGATGGAAGAAAATCGGGTGCTGGAGGTCACGTGACCGAATTGACAAGCGGCTCCAGGAGAAGATTTGGGATAAGAAGAAGAGGTAAGCAGGCTGCCTGGGGAGCAATAGGTAAGTATAAAATTTTTTGTTTTTAATGACAGAACCCCTTTAAGGGCTAAGTCACAGGGCGCCGATCCGCCCGTGTTTCAGGACGGGAAGACGGCAGCGTGAAACGAATCTCGGCACCTGCCGGAAAAAGAACATATGGCTGGCAATGGAGCTGGTCATGCGAAGATTCGTCCGCACGTGGTGCGGCCGTCTTCCCTTCCTGAAACACGGGCGGATCGGCGCCCGTGTGACTGAGCCCTAAATCTCTGCCATGTGCTTTGTTGCATAAACAAATACTTTACACCAAGAGAGTTGAGAAAATGGAAAATTACAGCTTTGCTTATGAAAGCTATCTGTGCTATTCTCCCTGGCACATGGTGGGCAGCCTTGACTCCAGGGTGAAACTCTCGGGCTGCTACTTCCTGCAATTTAATCACCATAATAAGATCAGCAAGATTTTGTAAATTTTTTGTCCTTTTGCACGTGTCACTACTTTTTGCTCTCACAACTTTTTTGCTCTCAAGAAGGTCAAGTTCTCTGATCACACATGTCCTCTGTTATCATTACCTTCCTTCAATGCTAATTGTCTGCTACAAAGAACTTGTGAATTTCCTACGCCTGACCTCTTACAAGAGAGCTGTAAATCAGCAGTGCTGCTGGGTGCTGGTAACTCACGTGGAACTGCGCTTGATAAAAATATAAATGGCAAAAACTTGCAAAGTACAACTTTTCTAATCAGGGGGTGAGAATCAGGTTAACTAATTCTAGTTTTAGGCTGACTTCACAAGGGCCGTGTACTTACGCTATGAGCTTTGCGTTTTTGTGCATGCCACTGCCTATTTTACTGGGTATTTGAGTATGCAACCATACAACCATGCTCCCATTGATGGCAATTAAATCAATGGATTCTATTCACTGCATATTGCTTACGCAAATTTTGCGTGTGCTATAAGCTGCTTAAAGGGATTGTCTCGCCAAAGCAAGTGGGGTTCAGCACTTCTGTATGGCCATATTAATGCACTTTGTAATATACATCGTGCATTAAATATGAGCCATACAGAAGTTATTCACTTACCTTTCCTGCACTGGCGTCCCCGTCTCCATGGCTCCGTCTAACTTCAGCGTCTAATCGCCCGATTAGACGCGCTTGCGCAGAAGGGTATTCTGCCTTCGGCTCGGTTTGGCAGCAACGGTGTTCTGGCTCCGCCCCCTTCTAAGCGTCATCGCGTAGCTCCGCCCCGTCACGTGTGCCGATTCCAGCCAATCAGGAGGCTGGAATCGGCACACATGATGGGGCGGAGCTACGCGATGTATATTATAAAGTGCATTAATATGGCCATACAGAAGTGCTGAACCCCACTTGCTTTCGCGAGACAACCCCTTTAAATACTTTGGTGTGAATAAACTCTTACATTTTAGCACTGGAAAGTGTTTGTCTTCAGACAACAGCGCAGACTGGAACTTGATAGAGTACCACTTACATTTAGGATAGCGCCTCACAGTGATGTCTTTCTCCTAGCAGCAATGATACAGATGTAGTTCTGCAGTACTGCCGCCTGCTTATGGTCTTCATTTGTACCCCTTGGGCTACTGGGTGCCACTGTCTAGAAGCCAGATTCCATCTCAGCTATTTGCAGGTGGATAGGACACAATGCTTCCTCTACTAACTGTTATGGTTAACTCATGTTGACTATTGAGATCCATAATAAAACAGCCTTAACACAGTTGTTTTTGGTGTAGAACAGGATTATTATGGTTCAAAAAGGTTTTCTCTGAATACGCCTTATAACACTGGAATAATCAAGCATTAGCACTATGTGCATAAATAGTGCCATACATATTGTCATGAATTGGAATGAAGCATAGGGAGCATGAAATCCAGGCTAAATCTAGTCTAACAAATCCATCAAAAGGCGCATAACTTTGAACAGGACTATTAGACCTATGTGCTGCACTGCTTTCTTACCTTAGTTAAGTACCAGGGAAAGGTACCTCTGTAATTTTCTGGAACTTTAATTCTTTTCACATAGGTGGAGGAAATGGTGACCTGGGGGTATAAAATAACCAGACAGTAATACCACAGTCGGGACAGAAATGCAATTCCTTTAACGGCCCCTGCACCCTTGGTTTTTTTTAACACTACGATACTGCTGCGTTTTTTTAACGTGATTGTCAATCGCAAAGCACAAACTTGTCCCATTGACAATCGCGTTAAAAAAACGCAGCAATATCGCAGCATTAAAAAAAACGCAAGTGTGCAGGGGTCCTAAAAGGGTTCTCTTGTAAAGCCTATTGGGGCATACACAGGTCATTCATCTGCCCAAGACCCCCTCTATGAGCTAGAACAGAGGCCTACCCTATAAAAGCACTCGTAGAAACTAAGAAAGCGGATGGCAGAAGATCACATGATCCATCTACTCGGCCCTTAGGTTATTTCTCTCTTAGGATAGATCTGTGCTTAGCCCAGAAACTTGAATTCATGCTTTGTTGACTTTCCAAGACAACGGCTGGAGGTTTGTTCCAAACATCTACTACTCTTTCAGTATTATATTTCCTGACATTGCTTCTGATCTTACCCTTCAAATAATCTTAGATTGTTGTCCCTTGTTGTCGAGTTTAACTTCTTGATAAAAAGGCTTCCCTCATAAACCTTATTTATACCTGTAACATATATAAAGGTTTCCATGATATCTCTCCACAGGGGGCAGTATTGGAGGGATCATCGTTACTTGTGGGGTACAATAGGGAGCAGAATAGAAGAGGTTACTAGTGGGGTTCTACGGAGATTAATATTGGAGGGGTTACTAGTAAGGTAGCACATGGGCAGCATTGGCGGACTCAACATTAATAGTGGGGTACACAGGGGTCAGTATTGGAGGGGGTCACTGTTGCTAGTGAGGGTACAAAAGGGGCAGTATTGCAGAGGTCACTAGTTGAGTACCACAGGGGGCAGTATTGCAGAGGTCACTAGTGGGTTACCACAGGGGGCAGTATTGCAGAGGTCACTAGTCGGGTACCGCAGGGGGCAGTATTGGAGGGGGTCACCATTACTAGTGGAGTACCACAAGGGGCAGTATTGGAGGGGTCACCAATACTAGTGGGGTGCCACGCGGGTCAATAGTGGAAAGGGGTAATAGTATGGTACTAAAAGGGGCAGTATTGGAGGGGTCAGCATTACTAGTTCGGTACTAAAGTGGTTAATATTAGAGGGAGTCACTGTTACTAGTCGGGTACCAGTGAGGGTAGTATTGGAGGGGTCATTAGTGGTGTACCACAGAGGGCAGTATTGGAGGTGTCACTAGTGGGGCACTACAGAGGGCAGTGCCTGAGGGGTCACTCTTGCTAGTGGGGTAGCACAGGGGGCAGTACTGGAGGGGGTCACAGCTACTAGTGGGGTACCACAGGGAGTAGTATTGGATGGGTTACTTGGGGGGGTTACCGCAGGAGACAAATTTGGAGGGGCCACTAATGGAGTATCACAGGGAGCCGAATAGGAGGGGTTACCATTACTAATGGGGTGCCATAGGGGTCAGTATTGAAGGTGTCACTGTTGCTAGTGGGGTACCATGGAGGGCAGTATTGGAGGGGGTCACTGTAAGTCGTGTGGTATCACAGGGGAAAGAATTGAAGGGGTCACGGTTTAATAGTGGGGTGCCATAGGTGAACTATTGGAGTGGTCACTAGTGTGGTATCAGATGGGGCAGTAATGGAGGGGGTCACTGTTTCTTGTGCAATACAACAGGGGGTAGTATTGAAGGGGGTCATAGTGACTAGTGGGTTACCACAGGGGGCAATGTTGGAAGGGGTCACTGTTACTAGTAAGGTACCACAGGGGGCAGTACTAGAGGGGTAATAGTGGAGTACCACAGGGGGCAGTATACAAGAGGTGACCAATACTAGTGAGGGTATCACAGGAACAGTATTGGAGGATTCACTATTACTAATGGGGTTACTACAGGGGGCAGTGTTGTAGGGGGTCACTGTTACTAGTAAGGTACCATAGGGGGCAGTACTGGAGGGGTCTATAGTGGAGTACCACAGGGGGCAGTATAGGAGGGGTGACCAATACTAGTGGGGATACCATAAGGGGGCAATATTGGAGGATTCACCATTACTAGTGGGGTACCACGGAGAGCAGTATTGGAGACGGTCACCATAAGTAGAAAGGTACCACAGGGGGCAATATTGGAGGGGTACCACAAGGAGCAGTACTGAAGTTCTGAGTGGGGTTTCTGTTCTGTGTGGTATGCATTACCTGGTGTGTTGGTGTGAACAGCAAAGCGTTCTGAGTGACTTTGCAGGTGGCCAGACATGAGGTATGAACGGTCGTGTTCTGTATGTGTGAACAGTGTCAGGTCTTGTGTTTTGTGCATCTCTCCAGGTCCTAATCAGGGATAGCCAGATCCCAGATGAAGACAGTGGGGCCATCCTTATTAGGGCGCCTATGCAATCAGGATAGAAGAAAAATACTTCAGCGCTCCGTTAAGCTGTGTCAATAAAATATCAGGATCTTACTTGTTTGGGGGTGCCCGACCTCCTGGCACCCCTCGCATGCAGAAAGGCAGAAATCCAGTAGAGAAAAGAGTGCTCTTTTGTAGATCAAAATTTAATATTTAAAACAAGTTTACAATGCATGCGACGCGTTTCGGCTTGTGCTAAGCCTTCCTCAAGCATATGCAACATACCACAATCTACCTCTATTTATAGTAGGCATATGGATGAAAGCAAGCAATAACCTTCTGTCCCACCCCTAGTGGGCGTTAACTTCCAATCATTAATATAATAAAGCACATGTGCAGTTCTGATGATATCTTACCCCTAGAATCTTAGCATCCTCTCATGTGGGGCTGACGCTGGCCATACGTCACATAGTAATGCGCCGACAGGCCTCCGGGGATGTTATGATGGTGGATAGAATCGCTCCGTATGGCGTCCGCGTGATAGCGCGGCGCCATTAGTGGGGGTTGTTCCCAGTGACGTCGATATAGTCACGTGGTGCCGCCAGGGACGTAATAGCGTCCAAGTTGGAGGCATGGTAGCGCGGCGCCATTGGTGGGAGTAACTCCCAGCGACGTCAGCGTCGTCACGTGACGTCGCAGTGGGGGTTGTTCCCAGTGACGTCGATATAGTCACATCATGCCGCCAGGGGAGTGCTAGCGTCCAAGTTAGAGGCGTGATAGCGCGGCGTCATTGGTGGGAGTGACTCCCAGTGAGGTCAGCGTCGTCACGTGATGTCGCAGAGGACGCAATGACGTCCAAGATGGGAGCGTGGCATCACGTGACAGTGCGGCCGAGATCACATGGGGAAGAGAGGGCGGATATTAGATCTCTGCCGTATTAGATGCTGTATAGAGTAGCGGCGCTAGGTCACGTGACCGCGCGATGGTTGCTCAAAAGGGACAAGAATGTTTTAAATATCCCAAGCGCAAAAGGAGGGGGTATCTAGAAGGGACCTTGAATATCGCCTGTATATAACATAGTAGAACCACAATGTGTGGTGTGTCCAATATTAAAAGAGACTTGACTTTTGTGACAGAGATATAACACTTACTGTTTAAATTGTGGAATAGAACAAAGTTCATATAGTAAGTAATATATTTGTAATGGATCACCAATTATTGGGTGATATTTGCCAGATTGTTCTATTCAGAGTAGCCAATCTCATCGGGGAAACATAAAACTTTACACTAAAAGAAAATGTATAAAATATCAGATATATATCCTTATAAATTATCCTTATATTATAAACATCATTAAATTATACACATATAAATTAGCTAAATTAAAAGGTCTCAATACATTTTTTCTAGAGTTTCATTTAAACCTGTGGGATATAATGTATTAAATTTATATATGTAGAACATCTCTTTTCTTTTTAATCTGGAATGTTCGCCTAATGTGATTTTTTCAAGCGGAGTGATAGATAGTCCTGTAGGGTCCGCTTTATGATGTAGTGAAAAATGTTTAGAAACACTGTGTAATAGATATTGCCTTTTGATATTATATCGATGTTGATTTAGCCTACAGCATAGTGAAGTACGCCCTATGTACCGTAAAAGGCAGGGGCATTCGATTAAATATATGAGGTTCTCTGTACTGCATGTTAAAAATTGTTTTATTTGATGGGGAGGGTTGGCTGGTCCTAGATCAACCAACTTTCTCTTATTGCAGATGTTTTTGCAGCATTTACAGCCGGTTTTTCCACACCTGTAGGAACCTGGGATTTGAAATAACGTATTTATAATCGATTGGGGATTGGTTATTCGGGGGCGAGAAGGTGCTAAAATATTACTAAAATTTTTGTTTTTACGGTACGTCAAATTCGGTTTTGATGGAAGATCGGGCAATAGGTGGGGATCAGCTTTAAGTATATCCCAATGTTTACTTATAATCTGTTTTAGTTCTTTATGTTTATTGTTATATTTTGTAATAAAGCGTATTACTCCTTTATTTTCTGGTTCTGTTTGTATTTTGTTCTTTGTTAGGACCCGTTTCTCATCCTTAGCTTTTATATAGGAGTTGTGAATTAATGTAGCTGGATATTTTTTGTCCCTTAATCTATCACATAATAGTTTGGCTTGTTTCTCAAAGGTCTCGATGGTAGAGCAATTACGTTTGATTCTTTTCAGCTGTCCGTATGGGACGTTGGTTTTCCATGTTTTGGCATGGTTGCTTTGGAAATCCAATAGACTATTGGCATCGAGCTCTTTAAAGTGGGTCTGTGTCTGGATCGCACCCTTTATAATGCTTATGTCGAGGTCTAAAAATGTAATGTTAGTGGGACTAAATGATCCTGTAAATTTAAGATTCCATTCGTTTTGATTGAGTTGTTGGATGAAGTTTTCAACTTCATCCATAGTACCATCCCATATTAATATCACATCGTCAATGAATCGTTTATAAAAACGGATACGTGGATCTTTAATAGTTTCTTCGAATGCCCCCGTGTATAAATTTGCGAAGAAAGGGGCACACTTGGTGCCCATTGCTGTTCCGCGGGTCTGTATGTAGTATTGTTTGCCATGTCTAAAATAATTGTTGCGCAAAATGAACAATAAACCATCCAATATAAACTGTTTTTGATTTATGGGTATAAGGTGGTCTGTTTTAAGGAAATGGGCCACTGCTTGTGTACCCTCCTGGTGTGGGATGTTGGAATACAAGGCACAAACGTCCAGGGTTACCCAAATATATGTGTGTTGCCATTGTATAGAGTCTAGTAGGGTCAATAGGTGGGTCGTGTCCTTTAAATACGCTGGTAAATTTTGGACTATTCTTTGCAATTGATGGTCAATATATTGAGACAGATGGCTAGTGAGAGAATCGATACCAGAAATTATTGGTCTACCAGGTGGATTATTTAGTGATTTATGTATTTTAGGAAGAAAATAAAAGCATGCTGTTTCAGGGTGGTGTGGGAAAAGAAAGAATTCTTCATCTTTAGAGATACATTTATTGTTATATGCCTCATTGATCAAGACAAAAAGTTCATTTTTTAATTTACATGTTGGATCCCCTGGTAGTTTCTCATAATAGTCTGTGTCCCCCAATATTCTTCAGGCTTCAGTGTCATAAAAGTCTCTGTCCATTATGACAACCCCCCCCCCCCCCTTTATATGGCCGTTTGATTACAATATTCGTATTCTCTTTCAATTTTTGAATGGTTTTCCTTTGGAAAGGTCTCAAATTTCCCTTCTTGTTAGTGGTCTTAGTGGCCGTCAAAATTTTAAAGTCCTCCAGGACTTTATTATAAAAGGTGGAAATAAAAGGGCCTTTAGAATCAACAGGGTAGAACATGCTGGGTAATTTTAAATTGGACAATATAGGTTGGGTTATCGCCGGTATAAAGTTTTCAATATTTGGAAAATTTTCTTGAAGATCAGGAGAATGTTCAACCTGAGGATCAACTGATTCATCTTTATTTTGTATAACAGTTCTATGTTCCTTGATATGAAAGTGTCGTTTGAGCGTTAATTTCCGGACAAAACAATTGAGATCTATAAATAAATCAAACAAATTGGGGTCTACAGAGGGACTAAAGGATAAGCCTCTAGACAAAATGTTAGCTTCTTTATAGGATAAGGAGTAGGAAAAAATATTAAAAATACCCATTTTTACCGCTTCTGTAATGGGGATTGGACTTTCTGAGTTGGCTTGTTTAGTGATAGGATTCTTGTTGGTGTGGGTTTTTCTCCCCGCACGTTTCCCCCTTCTACAGGTTTTTCTTCTAGTTTTTGGGTTAAAACCCTGTTGGGCGATTTGTAGAAATGTGTGATTTTGCTGTTGTTGTTTTTGGGGTTTGTTTGTTGTTTGGATGGGATCTTTCCCTTGTTTGTTAGGGGAATGATGGAATTGCTGAAGTATTTTTCTTCTATCCTGATTGCATATTTCTTTCCTCCTTAAACGTATATGTTTGGAGTAGGGATGAGCGAACGTGTCCGTTACGGACACATCCGCACCCGGACACCGTCTTTGCCGAACACTGCAGTGTTCGCGCGTAAGTGTCCGGGTGCCGCCGGGGGGCGGGGAGATGCGCGGCGGCGCGGGCGGCAGTAGCGGGGAACAGGGGGGAGCCCTCTCTCTCTCCCTCTCCCCCCCACTCCCCGCCGCACCCCCCCGCGCTGCCACGGCGGCCCCCGAACTTTTTCGCCCGAACACTGAAGTGTTCGCAAAGTTCGGTGTTCGGGCGAAAAAGGGGCGGAGCCGAACGTGTTCGCTCATCTCTAGTTTGGAGTTATATTCTGCTGCTCTCCCTCTGGGATGTCTTAAAACCGTTGACCTGTCAGCAACCAGATTCTGGTATAAGAGGCTTACGTGGATTAACGAACTCACCGGTGCCTAAAACCTTAGGACCGGTTCAGTTGCGGTGAGTCCCCCTACACACCAGTCCTTTCTTCTTTTCTATATACTCCACTGGAGCGCCGCTTCTGACCTTTATTGTTTTATTAGGGCACCTAGCTTGCCTTTAGACAGGGATTCCCCACTTCCCCTGATTAGTAAGGGATAGGTTTCCTGCCATCTTTGCCTGGAGTGGTGTTATTGATCCTTGCAAATACATTGAGTGTTATTGTGGTTTAACCAGGACATACCCGAGCTGAGGCATGGTGCTTTAGTGCGCACGGACATAACACAAGGAAGGTACCATGAGGGTCGGTATTGAAGCGGTTACTAGTGGGGAACCACAGTAGTCAGTATTGGGGGGGGGGGGTTTAGGGGGAAAGTTACAAGAGACAGTTACAAGTGGGGTACCACAGGGATTAGTATAGGAGAGTTACTAGTGGAGTACCATGGGGATTAGTATTGGAGGAGTTACTAGTGGGTAACCACAGGAGTCAGTATTAGAGAGTCTACTAGTAGGGTATCACAGGCGGCAGTATTGGAGGGGTCACCATTACTATTAGGGTAAAACAGGGGGCAGTACTGGAGGGGTAGCAGAGGTAGAAGTATAGGAAGTGGTCAGCATTTGTAGTGGGGTATCACAGGGGGCAGTATTGGAAGGGTCACCATTACTAGTGGGATACCACAAGGGTCACTAGTGGAGCAGTCGCCACTACTAGTGGAGTGCCACAGGGGCAGCTTTGAAGGTGTCACTAGTGTGGTACTAATGTGGGCAGTATTGGAGGGATCACTGTTACTAGCAGGGTACCACAGATGGCAGTATTGGAGTGGTCACAGTTACTATTGGGGTACCACAGGGGGCAATATTATTAATGACCTGCTAGAAGGGTTGTACAGTAACATATCAATATTTGCAGATGATACAAAACTACGTAAAGATATTATACAAGAGAGGTCAGTATATATGATTATATATAGATGTGTATATGGTTGCAAGAGGTTCTGGATAAGCTGGGAGCAGAAAAGTGGCAAATGAGGGGTAACACTGATAAATATAAGGTTCTGCACACGGGCAGAGAAATACATGTCACCATTACACATTAAAAAGGAAACCACTGGGGAACACTGACATGGCAAAGGACTAAATATAACCGTAAGCTCAACAGGAGCAACCAGTGTCAGGCAGCTGCTGCCAAGGCAAATAGGATAATGGAAGGCATCAGAAGAGGTCTAGGGGTGCATGACGAGAACATTGTTCTTCCTCTCTGCAAGTCACTGGTCAGACCACACATGGACAGGTAAGCATTAGAGATGAGTGAGCACACTCGTCCGAGCTTGATGCTCGGTCGAGTATAAGGGTACTCGAGGTGCTCGTTACTCGAAACGAACACCACGCGGTACTCGAGTCAATTGCATTTCCTTGCCCGCATGTTTAGCGCCATTTTCTAGCCAATAAACATGCGGGGAAGGCATTACCACTTCCTGCTGTGACATGCCAGCCCTCTGCCAGCCAACAGCAGTGAGTGGCTGGGCCGATCAGGTGACTGCCGAGTACTTAAACTGGTCCCGTCCGCAGCTCGCCTCAGACGCATGCTGGCAGAGGTCAGGGAAAGTGCTGCTGCTTATACTGGGACAGTGTTAGTGTAGGATCCTGTCTTCAAGAACCCCAACGGTCCTTCTTAGGGCTACTCCTCATCATGTGCATTATAGTTGTGGCTGGCTGGGAGCAGTAGTGCACCAATCTCGGGCTATGCAGGTCATTTCAGCTATAGCATTCTCAGTCTGCAGTGCATTATGCAGAGTTTAGAGACAGAGCTGCCTATATAGGGAAGGTTTTACAGGACTCCTGATCCTCTGTGCAAGAATCCCAACGGTCCTTCTTAGGGCTACAGCTCACCGTGTGCATTACAGTTGTGGCTGGCTGGGAGCAGTAGTGCACCAACTTTTGTATTACGCATCTAGGCCTGTTCCCAGCATTTGAGTTATAGCGTTTTCAGCCTGCAGTGCCTTACAACAAGCTCTCACCACAAAGCAGTACCGTAATATCACCGGGGCCACTGCAAAGTATTTCAGCTCTGCCGCTGTGCAGAGCGTCTCACAATGCCCTTTCCTTGGTGGGGTTGAGATCGCCGCAGTTACCAGCACTATCCACTGGCTTTAGAGTCTTCTCCCACTCCACACAGCCTCTATTATCTACAAGTCTCTGCGAGCAGTAAATTACCCCTAGGTATCAGCGCAAGACAGCGGGTTAATTTTTTCAAGTCACAGCATAGAGCCTCCGCTATCTACAAGTCTCTGTGTGCGGTGAATTAGCCACAGTTGTCAGCGCTGTACAGTGGGGTAATTTATTTGGGCCCTGTTCTATTCTTAATCTGCCATGATGAGGAGTAGGGGTAGGGGGCAAGGACGCGGACGCGGACGAAGATGCGGAGGTCCAAGTGAGGGTGTGGGCACAGGTCGAGTTCCTGGGCGTGGTGAATCACAGCCGGCTGCTGAGGGATTAGGAGAAAGGCAAGTTTCTGGCCTCCCCAGCTTCATATCACAATTTATGGGTCCGCGTGGTAGACCTCTATTACAAACAGAGAAGTACGAGCAGGTCCTGTCGTGGATGGCAGAAAACGCATCCAGCAATGTATCAACCACCCAGTCTTCTACGCAGTCCACTACTCCCAGCCTAGGGACTGCAACTCTGAATCCTCTGGCTGCTCCTCCTTCCTCCCAGCCTCCTCACTCCATGAAAATGACATATACTGAGCAGGCAGACTCCCACAAACTGTTCTCGGGTCCCTGCCCTGAGTGGGAAAAAACGGTTCCTCTCTCACCTGATGAGTTTGTCGTGACCGATGCCCAACCATTGGAAAGTTCCCAGAGTCCGGGTGATGAGGCTGGTAACTTCCGGCAACTGTCTCAAGAGCTTTCAGTGGGTGAGGATGATGAGACACAGTTCTTTATCAGTGAGGTAGTAGTAAGGGCAGTAAGTCTGATGGAGGAGCGCACAGAGGATTCGTAGGAAGAGCAGCTGGATGATGAGGTGACTGACCCCACCTGGTTTGCTAAGCCTACTGAGGACAGGGCTTCAGAGGGGGAGGCAAGTGCAGCAGCAGCAGGACAGGTTGGAAGAGGCAGTGAAGTGGCCAGGGGTAGAGGCAGGGCCAGAGCAAAGAATCCCCCAACTGTTTCCCGAAGCACCCTCTCGCGGCAAGCCTCCGTGCAGAGGGCTAGGTGTTCAAAGGTGTGGATGTTTTTTAGTGAGAGGGCGGACGACCGACGAACAGTTGTGTGCAACCTGTGTCACAGCAAGAGCAGCCGGGGAGCCACCACTACCAGCCTCACCACCACCAGCATGTGCAGGCATATGATGACCAAGCACCCCACAAGTGGGACGAAGGACATTCACTGCCTCCGGGTCACACCACTGCCTCTTCCCCTGTGCCACAACCTGGCACACAGATCCAATCCGCCTCCCAGGACGCAGGCACGAGCGCCTCCCGGCCTGCACCCACACCCTCACCTCCACCGTCCTCCACTGCATCCAACAATGTCTCTCAGCGCAGCGTTCAGCTGTTGCTAACACAAGCGTTGGAGCGAAAGCAGAAATACGCAGTCACCCACCCGCATGCACAGGCTTTAAACGTGCACATTGCCAAATTAATCAGCCTGGAGATGCTGCCGTACAGGCTTGTGGAAACGGAGGCTTTCAAAAACATGATAACGGCAGGGGTCCCGCGCTACTCGGTCCCCAGTCACCACTATTTTCTGGGTGTGCCGTCCCTGCCCTACACCAGCACGTCTCCCGCAACATAAATCGTGCCCTCACCAATGCGATTACTGGGAAGGTCCACTTAACCATGGACATGTGGACAAGTACTGGCGGGCAGGGCCACTATATCTCTCTGACGGCACATTGGGTGAACTTGGTGGAGGCTGGGATCGAATCAGTGCCTGGGACCGCTCACGTTCTACCCACACCCAGAATAGTGGGTCCAACCTCGGTGCTGGTATCTGCAGCCTTTTATGCCACCTCCTCCAAACCCTCCCTCTCCTCTTCCTCCGCCACATCTACCTCTCAATTAAGAAGTGTGAGCACATCGCCAGCAGTCGGTAGCGCGTGGCGTGGCAGCACAGCGGTGGGCAAGCGTCAGCAAGCCGTGCTGAAACTAATCAGCTTAGGTGACAACAGGCACATGGCCCCAGAGCTGTTGCAGGGTCGGACAGAGCAGACCGACCTCTGGCTTTTGCCGCTGAGCCTCCAACCGGGCATGGTCGTGTGTGACAACGTCCATAACCTAGTGGCGGCGCTGCCGCCTTATACACATGTCATGCCTGGCCCACGTCTTCAATCTGGTGGTTCAGCGGTTTCTGAAAAACAACCCCCACTTGTCTGACCTGCTCGGCAAGGTGCACCGCGTCTGTGCACATTTCCGCGAGTCCACCACAGACGCTGCTAGCCTGAGGACCCTGCAAATTTGGTTTCAGCTGCCAGAGCACCGACTGCTGTGCGACATGCCCACACGCTGGAATTCTACGCTGCACATGTTGGCCAGGCTGTATGAGCAGCTGCTTTGCCTGCTGAGAAATTCGTTGCTAAGCATGAAGGTCGACGCTTTGCGGTTGGAACTGGAGATGGGGGATGACAGTATGTTGCTTGATAGCCAGACCACCCTCATGTCTATATCTCAGTGCGTTTTGGAGGAGGAGGGGGAGTAGGAGGAGGAGGAGGGGGAAGAGACAGCTGGCCACACTGCAGAGGGTACCCATGCAGCTTGCCTCTCATCTGTTCAGCATGTATGGGCTGAAGAGGGGGAGGAGGATCCTGAAAGTCATCTTCCTAGTGAGTACAGCAATGTGTTGCGCACTGGGACCCTGGCACACATGGCTGACTTCATGTTAGGCTGCCTTTCCCGTGACCCTCACATTAGACGCATTCTGGCCAACACGGATTACTGGGTGTACACCCTTCTCGACCCCTGGTATAAGGAGAACCTTTCCACTTTTATTCCTGAAGAGGAAAGGGGTACGGGAGTGATGCAATACCACAGGGCCTTAGTGGAAAAAGTGATGCTAAAGTTCCCCTCTGACAGTGCTAGTGGCAGAAGACACAGTTCCAAGGGCCAAGTAGCAGGGGAGGCGCGGGGATCAGGCAGCATGTCTAGCGCAGGCAGGAGAACACTCTCCAAGGCCTTTGCCAGCTTTATGGCTCCCCAGCAAGACTGTGTCACCACTCCCTAGTCAAGGCTGAGTCGGAGGGAGCACTGTAAAAAGATGGTGAGGCTGTATATAGCTGATCGTACCACCATCCTCTGTGATGCTTCTGCTCCATACAACTATTGGGTCAAAGCTGGACACGTAACACAAACTTGCGCTGTACGCCCTGGAGGTGCTGGCCTGCCCTGCCGCCAGCGTCCTGTCAGAGAGGGTGTTTAGTGCAGCTGGGGGAATCATCACGGATAAGCGTACCCGCTTGTCAACTACCAGTGCCGACATGCTTACACTCATGAAAATGAACAAAGGCTGGATTTCCCCTGACTTCTCTTCTCCACCCGCGGAAAGCAGCGGAACCTAATGATTCTGTAACAAGGGGGCGCTCTAATAACTAAGTATAATATATCAGGGGTCAGTACAGAGATCTCTCCCATCATCTATTATATCCTGGACTGTAACAAAGGGGCGCTCTAATAACTATGTATATATATATCAGAGGTCAGTACAGAGATCTCTCCCATCATCTATTATATCCTGGACTGTAACAAGGGGGCGCTCTAATAACTATGTATAGATATATCAGGGGTCTGTACAGAGATATCTCCCATCATCTATTATACCCAGGACTGTAACAAGGGGGCGCTCTAATAACTATGTATAATATATCAGGGGTCAGTACAGAGATCTCTCCCATCATCTATTATATCCTGGACTGTAACAAGGGGGCGCTCTAATAACTATGTATAATATATCAGGGGTCAGTACAGAGATCTCTCCCATCATCTATTATATCCTGGACTGTAACAAGGGGGCGCTCTAATAACTATGTATAGATATATCAGGGGTCAGTACAGAGATCTCTCCCATCATCTATTATACCCAGGACTGTAACAAGGGGGCACTCTAATAACTATGTATATATATATATCAGAGGTCAGTAAAGAGATCTCTCCCATCATCTATTATATCCTGGACTGTAACAAGGGGGCGCTCTAATAACTATGTATAGATATATCAGGGGTCTGTACAGAGATCTCTCCCATCATCTATTATACCCAGGACTGTAACAAGGGGGCGCTCTAATAACTATGTATAATATATCAGGGGTCAGTACAGAGATCTCTCCCATCATCTATTATATCCTGGACTGTAACAAGGGGGCGCTCTAATAACTATGTATAATATATCAGGGGTCAGTACAGAGATCTCTCCCATCATCTATTATATCCAGGACTGCAACAAGGGGGGGCTCTAATAACTATGTATAATATATCAGGGGTCAGTACAGAGATCTCTCCCATCATCTATTATATCCTGGACTGTAACAAGGGGGCGCTCTAATAACTATGTATATATATATATATATATATCAGAGGTCAGTAAAGAGATCTCTCCCATCATCTATTATATCCTGGACTGTAACAAGGGGGCGCTCTAATAACTATGTATAGATATATCAGGGGTCTGTACAGAGATCTCTCCCATCATCTATTATATCCTGGACTGTAACAAGGGGGCGCTCTAATAACTATGTATAATATATCAGGGGTCAGTACAGAGATCTCTCCCATCATCTATTATATCCAGGACTGTAACAAGGGGGCGCTCTAATAACTATGTATAATATATCAGGGGTCAGTACAGAGATCTCTCCCATCATCTATTATATCCTGGACTGTAACAAGGGGGCGCTCTAATAACTATGTATGATATATCAGGGGTCAGTACAGAGATCTCTCCCATCATCTATTATATCCTGGACTGTAACAAGGGGGCGCTCTAATAACTATGTATAGATATATCAGGGGTCAGTACAGAGATCTCTCCCATCATCTATTATACCCAGGACTGTAACAAGGGGGCGCTCTAATAACTATGTATATATATATATATATATATCAGAGGTCAGTAAAGAGATCTCTCCCATCATCTATTATATCCTGGACTGTAACAAGGGGGCGCTCTAATAACTATGTATAATATATCAGGGGTCAGTACAGAGATCTCTCCCATCATCTATTATATCCTGGACTGTAACAAGGGGGGGCTCTAATAACTATGTATAATATATATGGGGTCAGTATAGAGATCTCTCCCATCATCTATTATACCCAGGACTGTAACAAGGGGGCGCTCTAATAACTATGTATAATATATCAGGGGTTAGTACAGAGATCTCCCCATTATGTATTAAACCCAGGACTGTTACAAGGGGGCGCTCTAATAACTATGTATAATATATCAGGGGTTAGTACAGAGATCTCCCCATTATGTATTATACCCAGGACTGTAACAAGGGGGCGCTCTAATAACTATGTATAATATATCAGGGGTCAGTACAGAGATCTCTCCCATCATCTATTATACCCAGGACTGTAACAAGGGGGCACTCTAATAACTATGTATAATATTTCAGGGGTCAGTACAGAGATCTCTCCTATCATCTATTATACCCAGGACTGTAACAAGGGGACGCTCTACTAACTATGTATAATATATCAGGGGTCAGTACAGAGATCTCTCCCATCATCTATTATACCCAGGACTGTAGCAAGGGGGCACTCTAATAACTATGTATAATATTTCAGGGGTCAGTACAGAGATCTCTCCTATCATCTATTATACCCAGGACTGTAACAAGGGGGCACTCTAATAACTATGTATAATATTTCAGGGGTCAGTACAGAGATCTCTCCCATCATCTATTATACCCAGGACTGTAACAAGGGGGCACTCTAATAACTATGTATAATATTTCAGGGGTCAGTACAGAGATCTCTCCTATCATCTATTATACCCAGGACTGTAACAAGGGGGCACTCTAATAACTATGTATAATATTTCAGGGGTCAGTACAGAGATCTCTCACATCATCTATTATACCCAGGACTGTAACAAGGGGGCGCTCTTTTTACTTCTAGAGGATAGAAAGTTGCTACAACATAGAAGGGGTTCTGTACTGTAAGAGCAGTGAGACTGTGGAACTCTCTCCTGAGGATGCGGTGATGGTGATACGATATAAGAGTATAAGAGCTTCTGGACGTCTTTCTTGAGTGTTACAATACTACATGTTATATCGCTGATTACCCAGGAGGGTCGGGGACCCGGGGATTATTCTGATTGGTTTCTTTGCCTTTCTATGGATCAACATTGAGGGGTAATAACCTGAAATGGACATGCATCTTTTTTCGGCCCTACACACTGTTACTATAATTGGTTGCTAAATTACAAAACTTAAATAAATCTCCTAAGGCCCATTTAGACACAACGATTATTGCTTAAAATTCGCTCAAAAGCAATCTTTTGAGCGATAATCGTTGCGTGGATTTACATGGCAAGATGATCGCTCAAAATTCGCTCAAATGGCAGTTTGAGTGACAGTCTTGAGCGCTCATGTTGCATAAGCTGTTAAGTAGCTAATTAGCTACTTAGAACTTTATTAGTGTGTACATGAAGACTCCTGCTGTATACAGAAGACAGCTGGAGTGCTGTCTTCTGTATACAGCTGGAGTGCTGTCTTCTGTATACAGCTGGAGTGCTGTCTTCTGTATACAGCTGAACGCTGCCTCCCTGCATCACTGTGGGTTCTCAAATAGCATGGGCAGATGGATAATCATAGGTTATCAAAATTAAGATGATTTGGTTTAGAAAAAAATACGGCTGAGAGGCGACCTAATAACTATGTATAATATATCAGGGGTCAGTACAGAGATCTCTCCCATCATCTATTATATCCTGGACTGTAACAAGGGGGCGCTCTAATAACTATGTATATATATATATCAGAGGTCAGTAAAGAGATCTCTCCCATCATCTATTATATCCTGGACTGTAACAAGGGGGCGCTCTAATAACTATGTATAGATATAGCAGGGGTCTGTACAGAGATCTCTCCCATCATCTATTATACCCAGGACTGTAACAAGGGGGCGCTCTAATAACTATGTATAATATATCAGGGGTCAGTACAGAGATCTCTCCCATCATCTATTATATCCTGGACTGTAACAAGGGGGCGCTCTAATAACTATGTATAATATATCAGGGGTCAGTACAGAGATCTCTCCCATCATCTATTATATCCTGGACTGTAACAAGGGGGCGCTCTAATAACTATGTATAATATATCAGGGGTCAGTACAGAGATCTCTCCCATCATCTATTATACCCAGGACTGTAACAAGGGGGCACTCTAATAACTATGTATAATATATCAGGGGTCAGTACAGAGATCTCTCCCATCATCTATTATATCCAGGACTGTAAGAAGGGGGGGCTCTAATAACTATGTATAATATATCAGGGGTCAGTACAGAGATCTCTCCCATCATCTATTATACCCAGGACTGTAACAAGGGGACGCTCTAATAACTATGTATAATATATCAGGGGTCAGTACAGAGATCTCTCCCATCATCTATTATATCCAGGACTGTAAGAAGGGGGGGCTCTAATAACTATGTATAATACATATGGGGTCAGTACAGAGATCTCTCACATCATCTATTATACACAGGACTGTAACAAGGGGGCGCTCTTTTTACTTCTAGAGGATAGAAAGTTTCTACAACATAGAAGGGGTTCTGTACTGTAAGAGCAGTGAGACTGTGGAACTCTCTCCTGAGGATGCGGTGATAGTGATACGATATAAGAGTATAAGAGCTTCTGGACGTCTTTCTTGAGTGTTACAATACTACATGTTATATCGCTGATTACCCAGGAGGGTCGGGGACCCGGGGATTATTCTGATTGGTTTCTTTGCCTTTCTATGGATCAACATTGAGGGGTAATAACCTGAAATGGACATGCATCTTTTTTCGGCCCTACACACTGTTACTATAATTGGTTGCTAAATTACAAAACTTAAATAAATCTCCTAAGGCCCATTTAGACACAACGATTATTGCTTAAAATTCGCTCAAAAGCAATCTTTTGAGCGATAATCGTTGCGTGGATTTACATGGCAAGATGATCGCTCAAAATTCGCTCAAATGGCAGTTTGAGTGACAGTCTTGAGCGTTCATGTTGCATAAGCTGTTAAGTAGCTAATTAGCTACTTAGAACTTTATTAGTGTGTACATGAAGACTCCTGCTGTATACAGAAGACAGCTGGAGTGCTGTCTTCTGTATACAGCTGGAGTGCTGTCTTCTGTATACAGCTGGAGTGCTGTCTTCTGTATACAGCTGAACGCTCCGAGCGGGGTATGCAGAAGACAGCTGAAGCTCTTTCTTCTGCTGTGTTCTCGGAGCGGGATACCAGCTGAAACAATAGTATCAGCAGTATCCTGCTGAGAACTCAGCATGCGGTGCTGATAAGGCTCATCACTGATTTTTAGCTTGTTAAAAGTTTGCTATGAGGAATAGTGCACGATGTCCGCGCGTTTAGACACAACGATCACTCAAAAGATGGCTTTTGAGCGAATTTTGAGTGACAATCATTGTGTATAAATGGGCCATTACATTATAAAACTCTTCAATCTCTACTAAATGGCAATTGAATATTTTTTTGAATTTGTGAATTATTCTGCAGATTATTCCCCCCAACCATACAGGAAATGGGGCTTTATGGTGGAGAATTCCTTTAACTTAATGTAAAAACAGCTGACAAGGCCACTTCTACCAGAAAGTTATTGTATTACTATACATACCAGCACAGACGTATTGCATGTTACCTGAGAAGCTGCAGACAGGACGGTTATGAAATATAAGCAGTTCATCATATCAGCCCCTCTGTAAGAGAAATGTACTCTGTTACAGGGGCATATGTACCATAGAGGCAGACTTTGCAACTGCTATGGGGCACTTAAAGAGAGGGGTCCAGCTGTGATTGCACTATCCCTTTTTCTACTGGGTAGTAAAAACATATGCATGACCTTCTTCCAAGAAATCGACAATTGGTCCAATAGGCTTGTTTTAAAGGTCATGAAACAGTAAACAAACACACAGTCATCCTGTCCTGTGTAGCAAAACCAGATACCAAAGTGGGGGCTTATTTAAAGGGGTCATCACTAGTTGATGGACGAGCATCTAAAACTTGAGACCCCCGTCCATCAGCTGGTTGCTGGGCTCTCCATCAGTGCAGCGGGCCGGATCTCATTATCACTGGTCAAACGAGGAAGTGGGAGTCCTGGCTTCACTCCTGTTTAAATCAATGGGAACAGCACGCTCCGATAACATTTCCTGCTTCTTGCATGGTCAGGACTGGATGTGACGTTCTGAAAATTGTATAGCCTGGTCAAATGGATCCAGATATCTATTGCACTGTGCTGATGGGAGGGTCAGAATTTGGTGCAAACAGCATGAATCGATAAACCTTTCCTGTCAGCTGTTTGGAGCATTTATGGCAACTACAAAAAGCTTTCCTAGCTGAACGGAAATCTACTACATGTTAGACATTTAGTTTTTCTAGTAACAGGGACCTGAGACCACTGCTAGTTATTACATGTAACAAAGGGGCAGGCATTCAGTCATTTGGAGCAGGGCTGCTTGAGTCATCATGGGAAGTGTGGAAGAGGAAGCCCATGCCAGTACTGTAGTAATAGAATGGCTCACTTACCACCTGTGCCCATCTGTGAGTGAATTGCCAACAGCAGGGCAGCAGAAAAGTAGGAAAATCTACATTCAAAAAATTGAATTGATAGAGCTCAAAGTGGGTGCAAGCAGCAAAACAGTGGCCAATGAACACCTAGGCTGCTTTTTAGAGTTTTTAGAAAATTCAGCTACCCTTTAAAATGTTTTTTCTTTAGTAATAAAATATTGATGACCTATCCTCAGGATGGGTCATCAGTATCCAATCAGTATGGGTCTGCTGCTCGGGACCTCCTGCTTGAAGAGGCCATGACGCTCAGGTGAGTGCTGCAACGTCTTCATGTCATGATCATTCGTCACATTGCCTGACATTCAAGTGAATGAGATTGAGCTGCTACACCAGGCACGTCCGATACGAACCCAGTGCTGTGTCTGGTCTAGTCTGGGGTCTACATATGGAGAATATGGCTTGGGTTCTTAATATGGAGGATTGGGTCTGCCATCTGTTTCGGTGTATACTTGCCACCTGTATATATGCATATAAGAGAAACAGTAATGCAATATGTGTCCTTTCCTTTTTCTGTTTACTGTTAGGGTGCCTACCCACTGGCGATTTTTTTTCCTGTGATGCTAAATTGCGTTTTGCGTTTTTTCTGAAGAGCAATTAGCATAGAATGTGTTCTTGTCCATTTGGGGTTTTTTTTCGTTTTGTTGCAATTTTTCACATAGGAACTGTCAGTTGCATATGTCTCCTTATTTTTCTCTTAATGCACCCATGATTGTCAATGGAAATTAACGAAAAAGGCGTGAAAAAAGGCGCGGAAAACGCGCGAAAAACGCTGTGTTTTTCACGCACGAAAATCGGCAATGCCAGTGGGTAGGCGCCCTTAGAGTGACTACCCACTACAGTTTTTTATATCCTGCGAAATTCGCAGCATTTTTTTTTCTGCAGGGGTCTATGGGACTTGTAATGTTAAAATCGCGATCGCACAAAATCGTGATTTCACGGTAAATTGCGATTTTGCGCGATCGCGATTTTAACATTACAAGTCCCATAGACCCCTGCAGAAAAAAAGTGCTGCGAATTTCGCAGGGAAAAAAAAACTCCAGTGGGTAGGCACCCTTATATAGCAGGAAGTCTGATGCATAGCAGGACCTTTGTTTTCCCAAACACCAGGCAACAATAGGTTAGTTTTCCCCTTCAGTCTTAGTATACTCAGCGCTCATGAACCACATTCTACCAATGAGATACTGTTCTATCAGTGGTGCAACAAGTCCCATGCACAGGAAACTAAGATGTCCTATGTATTTACAAACCCACATTTCACAATAAGAAATGGAAAAGCTTCTTACCTGACCGGACGAATGAAGGACAAAAATCCAAATTAGTGTCTAGATATAATAAAACAGCTTCCAGGTTAATAATTGACTCTATAATTAGAAGCGCACCAATCGCTGACAGAGCTGAGAGTTCAGTTCCTGAAGCCTGAAGCTAACATTTTAGAACTGGTTCAAGGTGGTAAAAGGTTTTCTGCATATATATATATATATATATATATATATAAAATAATCTTTATTTGTATAGCGCCATCATATTCCGTAGCGCTTACATAGACAGGGGGAATACAGAAAGACAAAAGTACAAACATCACAGAACCGCGGTTACATAGTAATCAGTTGATGGAAACAATAGGGGTGAGGGTCCGGCTCCAACGAGCTTACATACTACAAGTAATGGGGTGATACAGAAGGTAAAGGTGCTGGAGATGTGCACGGTATGGCAGGCTGGAGAGTGAGGGATGCTATACACATAGACAATGGTCAGACATTTAGCAGTGTGATGGCAGAATTGGTATGACTGCAGGGGCAGTTGATGGTGGCTAGCAGGGATTGCAGTCAGTAGGTCAGGGAGCATGCCATCATGCGGCATACAGAGTAGTTTGGTTTAGGGGATATGGTATGCCAGGTATGATATGAAGAGGTTCCTTTTTTTAAAGCACGCTTGAAGTTTTGTGAGTCCTAGATTGCCCGGGTAGCCTTTGGTAGTGCGTTCCAGAGGACCGGTGCTGCTCTGGAGAAATCTTGGAGGCAGGAATAAGAGGTTCAAATTAAAGGGGCGCTCAGTCTGGCTTCGTTAGCAGAGCAGAGGACGTGGGCTGGGTGATGGATTGAGATGAGGGAGGCAATGTAGGGGGGCGCTGCACTGTGGAGGGCTTTATGGATGAAGGTAGTGAGTTTAATTAAAATCTGTATTTGACGGGCAGACAGTGCAGTGGCTGGCACAGGGCAGAGACGTCCGAATAGCAGCTGAACAGGAAGATGAGCCTGGCTGCCACATTCAGGATGGATTGGAGGGGGTAGAGTCTGGAGCAGGGGAGGCCGATCAGCAATGAGTTGTAATAATCGAGGCGGGAGCGGATGAGGGCGACAGTGAGCATTTTTAGCGCGTCTGCGGTGAGAGAAGAGAGGATGTTCCTGAGGTGCAGCTGACATGTTCGGGCAAGAGATTGGATGTAGGTGGTAAAGGAGAGATCGGAGTCGGATATTACCCCAAGGCAGCGGGCGTGCTGGGACTTATGGTGCCACACACTGAGATGGAGATGTCAGGATGAGGTCGGTTAGTGGAGGGTGGAAACACTAGCAGGTCAGTTTTTGAGAGGTTCAGTTTTAGGTAGAGAGAGGACATAGTGTAAAGGCCCACTTAGACACAACAATTATAATCGTTGTGTGTAACTGCACTGACATCGTGCAGTTTTTGTTACCCCATCGCTCATCGTTGGCTTTCAGAGTGCTGAAAGACGGTGATGAGCCTTATCAGGGATTCACAGCGGGACACAGCTGATACTATTGTGTCAGCTGTATCCCACTCCCTGATAACAGGCTGAGTATGAAGAACAGAGCAGTCCAGCTCTGTTCTCCATACCCGGCACAGAGCGCTCGGCTATATAACAGCTGGGGGCCCCGTACAGAAAACATCTGGATGCAGAAGACAAGAGGGGACACCCCGCTTGTCTTCTGCATCCTCCGCTCCGAAGCGCCCGGCTCTATAACAGCCGGGTGCTTGGAGCGGGGGAACAGCTGTATGCAGAAGACAAGCAGGGACACCCCGCTTGTCTTCTGCATCCTCCGCTGGCAGCGCAAGGTAATCGCTCATCTTGAGCAATCATCTTGCACTGTAAATGACACAACGATGACCGCTCAAAAGTTGCTTGAGCGACATCTTTAGAGCGATTATCATTGTGTCTAAATAGGCCTTTAGAGACAGCGGACAGACAGTCAGTGATGTTTTGGAGGAAATGTGCAGAGATCTCACGAGAAGAGGTGTATAGCTGGGTGTCGTCAGTGTAGAGGTGGTATTGGAGGCTGAATCTCCTGATGACTTGTCCAATAGGGGCTGGGTAGATGGGGAAGAGGAAGGGGCCAAGGACGGAGCCCTGGGGGACCCCAACAGCAAGGGCAAGAGGAGGGGAGGTAGAGCCAGTAAAGGAGACGCTGAAGGAGCAGTCAGATAGGTAGGAGGAGAACCAGGAGAGAGCAGTGTCCTTTAGGCTGATGGAGTAAAGCATACCAAGCAGGAGTTTGTGGTCAACAGTGTTGAATGCTGCAGAGAGGTCGAGGAGGATCAGTAGGGAGTAATGGCCCTTCGATGTGGCTGTCAGGAGGTCATTTGACACCCTTGTAAGGGCAGTTTCTGTCGAGTGTAGGGGTTGGAAGCCAGACTGTAGGGCGTCAAGAAGAGAGTTCTCTGATAGGTAGCTTACAAGGCAGGAGTTAACCAGGCTTTCCAAAAGTTTGGAGATGAAGGAAAGATTAGAGATGGGTCGGTAGCTAGCAGCATCAGTCGTGTCAAGAGTCAGCTTCTTATATATAGACAGCATCCTCATGTCCTGTGCAGGTGTGTTCATCCCTATAATAAATGCTTATACCAGCAGGTGTAGAGGGGCTACCTGGTCAGCACCCTCAGAAGACCTGGAACAGAGAGTAGCCCTTTTCCAGGGGGTCCCAGCATATTCGGCCGCTCACACAGGCATTCTTTTACAACGTTTAAAAATGCTGCAGTAAGCCTCCATTCACCTCCATGGGGCATCTCAGACGAGCGTTTTAGCGAAGCATTTATAACGCGTGCTAAAGCAAATGCTGTATGTTTTTGACACCCTGCATCACCAATTTAAATGAATGGGCTGCATTAAAAGCACCGTGTGCAGCAGTTTACAGCATTTTACACGCTGCCTACTATGCCACCAGGAGGGAGGGAGGTGATGTCATCAGCGTGCTTTACCCGCGTTGTTACCGTACAAAATATGTAGTAAAAATACAGGCAAGTGCGCCCAAAAACGCCGTAAAATGCTGCTCCTAATGCTGTGAAATGCTGCGCTGACAAACGCAGTGTTTTTACAAATGCTTGTGGAAGAGTGGCCTCAGGCTGCTTTCACATAGAGGAGAAAATCACTCGAGATTTGTGCGTTGCAATATATACAAATCTCGCACGAATATGAAGCTGATTCTTTTGAATAGAGTCATATACATGAGCATTTTTTTCCCGCATTGCAGTGCGGGGAAATATATCAGCATGAACTATCTTTGGGCATTACTTCGAAATGCCTCGCCGAATGTTTTCAATGGGGCTGGAAAACACATCACATGACCAATTTAGACATTGATTTTGGTTTGGATGCGCATCAAAATCCGCCACCTGTGAACGTACCATTATGGAGAATTCTTTTTTGATAATCTTATCTCTAGTGCTGTATTCATACGTGTCCTGATGGTTTTCTATATTTATGCGATACTTGGGTGGAAATTAACTTCAAAGCATACCCGCACTTTCAGGTGCCTTTTCAGAATAAGAGGGTATAATAATTGATAATAATAATAATAAACTTTATTTGTATAGCGCCAACATATTCTGCAGCGCTTACATAGACAGGGGGATACAGAGAGACAAAAAGTACAAAAATTACAGAACCACGGTTACATATAGTAATCAGCTGATGGAAACAATAGGGGTGAGGGTCCTGCTCCAACCAACTTACATACTACAAGTAATGGGGTGATACAGAAGGTAAAGGGGCTAGAGATGCGCACAGTACAGTGGGGTGGAGATGTGCACGGTATGGCGGGCTGGAGATGTGCATAGTATGGCGAGGTGGAGAGTGAGGGATGCTATACACATAGACAATGGACAGACATTTGGCTGTGTGACGGCAGAATCGGTATGACTGCAGGAGTGGTTTATGATGGCTAGCAGGGATTGCAGTCAGTAGGTCAGGGAGCATGTTATCAGGGGGGTACAGAGGAGTTTGTTTAGGGAATGCGGTATGCTTCCCTGAAGAGGTGCGTTTTTAGAGCACTCCTGAAGTTCTGCGAGTCCTGGATTGCTCGGGTAGCCTTTGGTAATGCGTTCCAGAGGAAGGGTGCTGCTCTGTAGAAGTCTTGGAGACGGGAATGAGAAGTTCAAATTAAAGGGGCGCTCAGTCTGGTTTCGTTAGCAGAGCGGAGAGCCTGGGCTGGGTGATGGATTGAGATGAGGGAGGCAATGTAGGGCGGAGCTGCGCTGTGGAGGGCTTTGTGGATAAGGGTAGCGAGTTTAAATTGAAATGATGTTGAATTGATGGGGTGTACATGAGTATACCTGAGGAATACTACTACATATGGAAATTATTTGATGTGTCCTGCATTTATCACCTGGTTCCCCCCCCCCCCCCTCTGCAGCCTGTGCATACAGTTCTCAGTTCTCTCTGAGCTAATGGGAGGATTCTGCTGCTGTGTACCATACACTACACATGGGGAAGACAGCAGATTCTGCTTCCTAACTCTATCTAGCACACAGAGAGAAATAACTAGTTCATGGAGGACATTATACAGTAGTAATGAGCAATGTAGATTGTAGATGCCATTCACAACACGGAAAATCACTATTAGTTGCATCCTCATCTGCCTGAGTCTTTCACCCTCTGCAGCTGCATCCTTTTCCTCACTCTATTGACTTCTATGGACAGGATGAGTTATCCCTCTTCTAGTTATCCATCTCTGTTAGCAGAGATGGAGTTCACTTGACAGCAAGCAGTGGGCATCAAATAAGAAGGAAGTGGAGACTCCTAGTGGCCACTATGTCATTCTAGATGAATAAAATGATTTTCAGTTTTGCTAGTCATCACATATTAGAACAAGTTGTTTCAAAGTGCAGGGACCATTTAAAGGCCAATCTTTTTTCATTTATTGTGTAACAACCCCCCAATTATAGATAAATCGGTTATTCCTCTTTATCTAAAACTCCTGACTTCTTCACATGATGTTAATACTGACTGGCTGAGAGTTACTTGTATTAAACAAGTCAGTTTCTTAACCGGCATAATTCCTACTTGATGGTATTACATGGAGTGCACCACACAAGGTCTTCAGAGAGAGAGAGACACAGACACCTCTGTCACAGGTACTGATGATGATTAGAGGCTCCTGTCACACAGTTATAATAGAGGAGATCACAGCTCATTACCCTGTCTGTATACTTAAGTGAACAAAAAATGCAATGGCAGGGATTTCCCAGTAGCAGAGGTGGTACAGTCTCTAGCTGCTCATGTAATGCTGTGCTGATCCATCGTTGGATTGATAGCATAGACTAATGAAACTGAAATTAGAAATATCAGCATCAAGATGGTCTTGATCAGGGGCGTACCTAAAGGCTCAGGGGCCCGGGTGCAAAAGTTCAGCTTGGGCCTCCCCCGGGACCCTTTTTCCCCCTCGCCCCGTACCTATGCTTTAGGGCCAATGTCCACGTGCAGATTTTATTTATAAAATCCGTGCGTTGCCCCCGCACGAGAGATCCGTGCGTCTTCCTGCCCATAGGGATGCATTAGCATCAGTAGGGCAGCTAAAAGCATGCAGATGGGATTCCTTCCCGGACTGCGGGTCACACGCACAGGAAGAAATCGCAGCATGCTCCATTTTCCTGTGGATCTGCCACACGGACAGCTCCCGTTTTGTGCTGTGCCGCGGATAGGCGGGAGAACAGGAGATTTTTTTTAAATATTGGTGCGGATAGATAGATAGATAGATAGATAGATAGATAGATATGAGATAGATGGATAGATAGATATGAGATAGATGGATAGATAGATAAGATAGATAGATATGAGATAGATGGATAGATACATAGAAAGACATACAGACAGGCAGACAAGCAGATAGATTGATATATACCCCTTGTGGCCGGACCTTTTCTTTGGTGAGGAGAGCAGCTGTGTCAGCAGGAGGTCAGCAGCAGGGAGATGACCTCATCATCCCTAGTCCACTCGATGCTGTGCTGAGTCGGTGAATCTGTGTCCTCTCTGCTCCTTCCCCCACCCCCTTCCTCTTCCCCTGTCCTCTCTCCAAGCCCTCACCCCTCCCTTCTCCTACTCTCCTCTCTGGCTGTGCTGTCGGCTGGACCGCACTAAGCAGTGGCAGCCGACAGTGCAGTGCGAAGTGTATGATGGAGGACGGCCTCTGGGCCCCCTCAAGCGCAGGGGCCGGGTCGCTGTTGCGACCAGGGCACCAGATGCCGGTACGCCTATGGTCTTGATAAGCATCAGACCACCACTGTATGGAAGTGACTGCAATATACAGAGGAAATCTCCAAATTATGGCAGGCAATGAGGTGAGGGGTGCAGTGATGGGAAAATTTGTTCATAGATGACTCTTAACCCCCTAGTGACGGCCCCATAGTGTTTCTATGTCCTCACTAAGTGGGCTTTAATCCGAGAGGACGTAGAAACATGCATCCTCTTAGGATTAAAGCCCTGTTAGCTGAGGACGTGACAGCTCCATGCTGTCGGTGCCCGCAGGTAGCCAACAGCATGGAGCTGTCATCCTGGGCTGCAGGCAGTCCCCCCCTGGCAATGCAATCGGCGCTATCCAATGGATAGCGTCGATCGCATTAAAGTGCAAAAAAAAAGTAAATAAAGTTAAAGATTCAGCTGCCCTGATGGATCAAATCCATCAGGGCAGCAGAAAGTACTTACCCACCTTTCCTGAAGTCTGCCGCAGTGAAAGAGTCCTCCGGGACCTGGCGCCGCTCTTCTGCGCATGCGCGCCAGACGTATGACGTCACGCGCATGCGCAGAAGGCCGGGGGCCCCGGCAAATTCAAAATTTCCTAGCTCCCGGCTCCTGGATAGCGGCGATCGCAAAACAGTTAAAACAAAGTTTTAAAAAGTGTCCGTTTCACCTCCCCCCATGGATCGGATCCATGAGGGGAGGTGAAAATACTCAGCTCGGGTCCTTCGCAATGTCCTGGTCTCCCGGGACCCGAGGTCCTCTTCTGCGCATGCGCGCCCGATGATTGACATCGGGCGCGCATGCGCACAGAGGGGCTCGAGCCCCGGGAAATTCAAAATCCCTCTGCTCCTGGCTGCCATGTGTAGCCAGGAGCAGAGGTATGTCACTGGGGACCTGATCACTGTTATCCAATGGATAACAGGGATCATTTAAAGTAAAAAAAGGTGTAAAAAGTAAAAAAAAGTTAAAAAAAACTTACGTTTCATCTCCCCCCACGGATCATATCCGTGAGGGAGGATGAAATCATGTACCTAAGGCCCCTGGATTTATCCGTGGACCTTACCCCAGCTTCTGCTCAAGCGCCCGTCGCCAAAATGGCAGACGCATGCGCAAAAGCCGTGGATTGCCAGGGTAATTTAAAAATCTCCCTGCTCCAATGGATAATGGCGATCACGTAAAAGTAAAAAAGGTGAAGCTTCATCTCCCCTCACCAATGCAATCGGTGAGAGGAGATGAAACTTTTTACCGGAGACCGCCGTATTTGAACCCTGACGCTTTCTTCCTCCGTGAACTTTCCCGGATTCTGCACATGCAGCCACCGGCAAAACACCAGACACATGCGCAGGAGTTGGGGAGCCCAGGAAACTTAAAATCTCCTTACTCCCAGCGACCAATGGTCGCCAAGAACCTGGAGCAGTGACCTTGTTGAGCAGTCGCCGGTCACGTGATAAAAAGGTAGCGCTCTACTTTAGGCCAGTCTCACATGACCGGATAGGATTTACAGATTCCGCATGCATCTGATCCGCGGTAATACGCAGATCAATCGCATTGGATTACACAATTCCGCTCACATTAGTGGGTCGGAATTGCGTAATCCACTCGCAGAAAAGAGAATGCAGCAGGTTCTATTTTACTGCGGATATCAGCAACCCAGAGCCCATTGTGCTCCATGGTCCCAGATATACCCGCAGCCCATACGCATCTACATTGTATACGGGCTGCGGGTACCCGAGTCATCGCTAAGCGACGGTCCGGGAAATACAAACAAAAAAAAAGTGTACTGTGAATGACCGCTTGTGTGAGTAGGCAGTTATGCGCAGTACAATACGCGGCCGCACACAGGGCTCACAGCTGGGACCGCTGCGGGCCTCCGCAAGCGGATTCCACATCCGACCGTGTGAGCCCGGCGTTATTCAGACCGCTACCTGTAATACGTAATTTACAAGAAGCCCCGGGAACACTTGCCTTCATGCAGTTCCAGGAGCAGCTTGTTGAGCGCCTTCTGTGTGAGACCGCCGCACCTCGGCAAGCTTACGAAGACTCACAGAGTGACACTTTTTACACCCCATACCTGCCGCTGAGGTCACAAAATACCCCCCCAAAAAGCATGAGAGGAGGGGGATAACCAGTTTTATTGCCCCATGTAGCCATCCCAACCAGCCTTCGTAATTACCCCTGTCTTCGGAAATACCACACAGTTCACATTATTATTTTTATCTAAGATTTGGGGAACACTGAAAAGGGCGTGGAGGGGGTGGGGGGGGAGAATTTTTTAACGTGTCAATTTTTATTCCGTACAAGCGGGCAACGGGGCCTGGAATTTATTCAGTTGTGCCCTGCAATCCAACGGGTGTTCCCTCCAGTACAGGCCTTGCCATGGGTCCTGTAAGTAGATTAGCGCCACAACGTGAAAGTTTTTTGAACACGGGACAAACGGCGGTATCCATTTTGGGGTGAAAATCTTTATTTCTATGTACACTGTACAAAAAAACCTGTTTTTAAATTGACAAAATTGCCAAAAAATGAAAATCGTAATTTTTTCCTTCTGCTTTGCTTAGATTCATTCAAATACTGTAAGGTGAAAATACGCAATACACCCCTAGATGAATTTGTTAAGGGGTCTAGTTTTCAAAATAGGGTCATTTGTGGGAGTTCCTTATCGTTTTGGCCGCTCAATGGCTCTACAAGTGGGCAATGGGGCCTGGAATTTATTCCGTTGTACCCTGAAATCCAACGGGTGCTTCTTCCATTATAGGCCTAGCCATGTGTCCTTTAAGTAGATTAGGGCCACAAGTGGTATGTTTCTAAACACAGGACAAACAGGGGTATCCATTTTGGGGGAAAAGTCTTCATTTATTTGTGTGCTGTACAAAAAAAACACTTTTTAAATTGATACAACTGCCAAAAAAATGAAAATTGTAATTTGTTTTCCTACTGCTTTGCTTAGATTTATTTAAAAATTGTAGGGTAAAAATACACAGTACACCCCTAGATAAATTCGTTAAGGGGTCTAGTTTTCAAAATGGGATCATTTGTTGGGCTTCTCTGTCGTTTTGGCCGCTTAAGGGCTCTACAAGTGGGCAATGCGGCCTAAATGACCTTCATGCTAAATTTCTGTTCTGAAAGCCTCCGACACTTCTTTCATTTTGGGCCCTGTTGTGCCTCCAGACATAAGTTTAGGGCCACAACGGGTATGTCTCTGAACACGGGACAAACAGGGGTATCCATTTTGGGGTGCAAGTCTTCATTCATGTGTGTGCTGTACAAAAAAAGCTGTTTTTAAAATAACAGAATTGACAAAAAAAACGAAAATCACAATTTTTTCCTTTTGCTTTGCTTGAATTCATTCAAAAACTGTCGGTTCAAAATGGGCAGTACACCACTAGATAAATTCGTTAAGGGGTCTAGTTTTCAAAATGGGGTCATTTGTGTGGGTTCTCTTTGGTTTTGGCCGCTCAAGAGCTCTACAAAAGTGCTATGTGGCCTAAAACGCCTTCAAGCAAAATTTATATTCTGAAATACACTGACTACTCTTTTTGTTTTGGGCCCCATTGTGCATCCAGATATAAGATTAGGGCCACAAAGGGCATATTTCTGAAGACGGGAGAAACAGGGGTATCCATTTTGGGGTGTTAATCCTCATTTTCATGTGCACTATAGGAAAACAATATGTCTTCAAAAGGACATATTTGCAAAAATATGAAATTTTATTTTTTCTCCTCTAAATTGAATGAATTCCAGAAAAAAAACTGTGGGGTCAAAATACTCATGACACCCCTCAGTCAATACATTAAGGGGTGTAGTTTTTTAAATGAGGTCATTTGGGGGGGGGGTATCTATTATTCTGACATTCATGAGCCTTTGCAAACGTGGCTTGGTGCAGGAAAACAAAGTTCATCAAAATGCTGAAAAGTAATGTTAAATTTGTACGTCATCTAAATGGTTAAAAAAAAACACAAAAGTTTTTCAAATGTGCATTCAGAATAAAGTAAACAGATGGAAATATATATCCTATCAAAATTTGTACAGTATGTTTGGACATATTTGAGATATTACAGTTGAAAATGTGAAAAAATGATAATTTTTCCAATATTGGTACTTTTAATACATATACAGAAATTATATCGGTCTATTTTTACAACCAAAATGAAGTACAACATGTGGTGAAAAAGCAATGTCAGAATCACTTAGATAGCATAACTCCGTAAAGGTTTTGCATATGTTGAACGGCGCATGTCAGATTTCCAAAATTTGGCTCCGTCACTAAGGCGCAAACAGGCTTCGTCACTAAGGGGTTAAAGGCGCCAAGGAATACAAGGCCTATTTATACATAGCAAGGCAGTTTGAGGCCTCCTATGTCACATATACAACCACAGAAGTGATTCCGGGCAGGGATATAACTATAGGGGATGCAGGAATGAGGTTGCACCCGGGCCCAGAAGCCTTAAGGGGCCCATAAGGCCTCTCTTCTCCATATAGTAAGCCTAGTAGGGGCCCTGTTACAGGTTTTGCATTGGGGCCTGGAAGCTTCAACTTGTGCCTCTGATTCCGGGGTTTAATCTCTGAAAGGGTTAACTTTCCTGTGGCTGACTACACTGGACATTAATACAGAATTAGAAGAATGCAAAATCCGATCTCCAGTTAATCAGTTTAACTCTGGAAATAATTAATTGAAGATGTCCTGTGATAAAAGCATAAGAATTGCAAAATGCACTGAAACCTGTAGTAGTCTAGACCCTGGGGAGCAACTCGCTGGATCTTAGATCCAAACTGTGAGATCGCCTTCAGGTGTCCCGTCGGAAGCCGGGAGAATCTGCTGACAGCCATTTAAGCAACTTGTATTTTGGGAAGGTGGCTCCAGCTGTGATAAGCAATGAGCCAGCAGCCTAATCTAGCTGAAACCTGCTGGTCTCCTTGGGCCTTGACAGATTGAGGGGTTCAACAAATGAACGTATGTACAAATACGCTTGCCGCAACGAACTGTATTTGCGCATGAACAAGGGTTGTCCGCAGGGTTTCACCCTTCCCCTTGATTTTTTTTTAACCTGCCATAGTCTTCTATGGCAGCTTTCTGCTGAACATGCAGATAGTGCAGCTCCTATCTTTTCTCACTCTCAGGCTTCTTTCCAATGAGCGTCCATAGGCCGCCGTTTTCACGGTCGGCCGATATATGCTACCATCTGTGCCGTTAAAGCTCGTGAATCCCCATTCACACAGCATAGCCCCCAGCGCATATACGCCAAGGCTGCCATACCGTTGTCCCTTTCCCCTTCCTTGCCGGCTCACCTCTACTCTCCTCCACGCTCGCTCTTTGCAATGGGGGGGGGGGTAAGGGCGGAGCTAAGCGCCACCCCATCCCACCTCCTCCCTTTGCTGGCTGCGGTGAGGAGGGGGCAGAGCCTATCTCCATCCCATCCCTTGTCCACAGCCAGCAATGGGAAGAGGCGGGATGGTGCAGCGCTTAGCTGTGCCCCATCCCATTGTAAAGAGTGAGTGAAAAGCAGAGGCAGGGAGGGGAGGTGGGAGGGAGCAAAGCTGCTCAACTCCCCCCCACCTCCCTTCTGCGGCTGCTGTCATTGGCTCCCATAGGAGCCCCTGCAGCGGCCGACGTATTCCGGACTAAAAGATAGTTCCAGGACTATCTTTTGGGCCTGACGTAAATACGCCTGGCACAATATTGGCCCTGTGTAAGCCCTGCCAGTGTCCTGGGATCTACAGCTGGGACTACTTCATCACCACACTTGGCATGGTTGTATAAAGGGGGTTGTCTGGTATGGTCAGCCTATTATTCTTCTAGGTTCCTCTGTGACTTGCTGATCTCCTTCCCTGCTGGGACAGAGCATTGATTTCATGCAGCCCTTGGCTGATAGAGAGGGATTCTAATTAAGAAACCGTCCAATATACAAACTCAAAAATGCCAGATTCACCTGCTCTGGGTGCAAAAAAAAATAACACCATGTGCATGAGCTGTAGGTGGGGATCATTGTGGTCTGCCAGCCAACACTCCAGCACTGCAGCCTTAAGGTACATTTACACAGAGCTACTACCATGCAGATAGTCATTGCAGCGCACGAACGACAACTCTTTGTAAGCTTTTACACAACATGTCATTTGTGGGGAATATCTTTATGCTAAAATGTCCACAAGATGTTCAAATGCGGACAACTGCAACTTTATACCAGATGATTCTTGATCAACTGTAGTAGACATGATGATTAGTCAGCGTAAAATGTCTATTGATTTGTAATGAACTGGAAGTATTATGCAGCTGTAGTGATTTGACTCTATAGAGGCTAATGACTGCTTAATTTCATTATGGTAGTTGCTGGACAATGGCATGGTGAAAGATGTGTGTTTTGTGATTTTAGCCTAATGTGGAGCTCTGCTGCATAAGGAAAGAGTTAAATCACAGTGCTATATGTATTGCTTGTGTTTATCTTGGATGTTTCCCCAGCCCTGCCCCCACACAGAAACTTCCTAAATAACATAGAAACTTCTTAAACAATGACTGCCACGCACACTGAAATTACTTCAGCTTGACCGCATGCTGAGGGGACAAAGTCCACACTACACTGGACTTGAGGGAGGTGGGGGATTCTATATGACCTAGCGAATAAGAATATGTATATGTTACTGATGTAATCTGTTGCACGCCCATAAAGGGCAGGTATCATGTGTTTCAATAAATCAGGGCTCTGGGGATTATAACTCAGAGAGAGCTGGTTGAGATTCAAGGCTGATGACTTGTGTCCGATTGGATTCTTTCATTATGTGTGCACACTATACAATTAGGAAGCTACAGAATACCCTGAAACCTGCTGGAGGAAAATATGATCCAGATCAATTGGCGTCCCTGGGTGGGCGGGTAGATGTGTGATTTTTTTATTCTGGAAAGATACAGAGACTGGCAGATAACACGTAGAACTCATGGGCCCGAAAATCTACAGAACACGGTAAGATTGCTTTATGTTAATCTACCTGTGTGATGACTTCTGTCGGTTTATCTGTCTGCCTCTACAGCCAGAGTAATAAATCACTGAAAGGCAGGTAATATAGTTTCTGTTTGTGAAGTTACTGTATACATGCATTACTTATCCTATACTGATAATCAGTAGCATCCTGTATTATACTCCACAGCTGTGCTCACTATTCTACAAGTTTCAGAGCTTTAGTCTCCCAGCTTTCTCTGCTTATTAGTATCTGCAACGAGCTTGCCCTAGCAATGTGCATTCTGGGAAGTGTTGTGTTTACACCAGGAAATGTACAACTGAGTGATCTAGGAAGTCTCTCTTCATAGTAGCGCAATAAACTTGTCAGGGCATGCTTGGAGTTGTTGCTTCACCCCATTTGGAGCACTACACATTGTAGATCTGATACATTGTTGATAATGTACATGTCTTTGTCACAGCAGTTAGTCGACAGGAAGCCAGAATTCATTACAGTAAATAGTTTATTATAAAATATTTCATGTAAACAAATAAATTTTGTATTGATAACAATTCATTGAAGTGCAATACAGTTCAAAAATGTAATCTACATGTCGTCACTACAGAGGTCTCTGTGCCAGTGTGATCACATGAACCTGCAAGGTAAAAATAGGAATGGGGTGTACGAGCCTGCGTACAACAATTCAAGTTTTAAAACTAAAGCAGATAATATTTTTCTCTCTTCAACTCAAAACCAATTGGTTGCGATCAGACATGGAGCATGTCAGGAGGAGGCACAAAGTCGCTGACTGCCGATAAATCCTTGCACACAAGGTTCCAATGTCCTAATACCACATTCCAGTCCAATTTATTAAGGCATAGTTTAGAAATTAAAATCCCAGTTCTAGATTTGTTTTAATTCATCACTTTACACATCTCATTTCAAAGAAAAGTCAAGTATTTCCTTTAGGTGTCTGGGAGCCTCTTCACAGCTCCTCAGAGCACGGATAAGTCGTGGCAGGATTTCGATTTCTGCTTGAACGCCATCTTTTTGTTATTTTTGGCTACAATCTTCCCCAGGAATCTCTTGGCTTTTTTCCCTATGCTCTCCCGCCTCTTGCTGCTGGCCATTCTCCTTGCGTTGTCTTCTTTGCTATCTTTGCGGAGTCTGATCTGACGCACGATGCCCTCAAAAAGGTCTTTGACGTTGTGATGGAGGGCAGCTGAGGTCTCGATGAACTTGCAGTCAAATACCACAGCACAGGCTCGACCCTCTGTAAGGAAATATGAGAGGAGTGTTAGTGAGACCCCTGACCAAAGCCTAACAACACACATGTAGCCTGGACCAGGTAGGAGAAGTCCTACTTGGCAAATTAATTGAGAACAATTTTGAGGTATGTCCCATAAAATTTCCAAGCAATAGAACCCAATCTCTTAGTTCACATCTGCGTTCGATGTTTATAGGGAAAAACTGAAAAAACATTTTCCATTTAAACACTATTATGGGGTCCATCTGGATTCTGGCATGCTAGCCAGCATGTTTCCTGATAAAATAGTGCAGAATGCTGTATTATTTCATGTAGGATTTCATGCTGGTTCTGTGCCAGAGAAGGAGCCTCCGGTGTGGATGTACAGTAAATGTTGCCCGTTACAAACTGAGGATAATATTTTCGGTATTTGATAGATTTGCCTAACTGACATGTCAGAAAAATGGAAACCTTAGTTTCCACGTGTTTCATTTTGGTGTCCGTTTTTTAATGTGTTTGTGTCTTCGACAAAGGATTGATAAAAAATGGAAATGCAGATGGGAACGGAGCTTAGCAACACAAATACCCATTGTTAGTTCCAGCACTACCTATTTGTGCTGTAAGTCTATGGCTGGTTGAAAAACAGTTACAGTTTCACAATTCTCTCTACTCACCTTCTACAGACACCTCCCGTGAACGCACAAGATCACTCTTATTTCCCACTAGAATAATGGGGATGTCTTCGGACTGCCGAGCTCTGCGCAGCTGGATCCGGAGTTCAGACGCTTTTTCGAAACTGGCTTTGTCGGTAACTGAGTACACAATAACATAAGCATCTCCCATTTTCATGCACTGATTGTGCAGCCAGTGGTTGTCATCCTAGAAGCATAAATGGTAAATGTAAATTACTACTGAATATGCAGCGATTATCACACATCAATCACTTAGGTGTAATTATTTATGCAAATTTGGAAAATAGCTATGTGCATTGCAAATCCATTATTTCCTGAGTTTTAATGAGCTCCTGTATTAAAAGCTTATCATCGTTTCAATTAACAGCTAATTTAAAAGTATATTATACATGGCATAAGTGATATCTGTATGGAAAATTGTGCCCCCTGGTGGATAATATTAGAAAGTACAGTGAGGGAAAAATGTGTACTATTGTGATAGTAATGGAGTTACCCACTGAACTCACAAGAAAATATTGAAATTCACTAAATATAAACTGTAAAAACAGAAACGTCTGTTTATAGGTATATAATGTACAGCAGTAAATGAATCAATTAACATCACTTAGCGCTTGAGTCCACCTTTCATATAATCTCCATAAAACATACAGCCGCCTAAATTTGTTATATGCCTGATCCTCAGCGATACATTATTCCAGAGCTGTTATTCTTCAAACTTGTGGACAGGCACCTCCATAACAGCTCATATAGTACATGGGTTTAGTTTTATTTCCTAATATCAGATAAATATACGGTACATAACCTGCTGTAAAGACAACTATTCTTAGACTGCAAATCACCTGTGCAAGCTCTGTGCAGACACTGAACAAGTAGAGAATGCTGGGAGACTTCATCTCTGAAGCCTGAAGAATAGTGATTGCTCTGCAGTATAATACAGGATGTAACTCAGGATCAGTACAGGATAAGTAATGTATGTACACAGTGACTCCACCAGCAGAAGAGTGAGTGCAGCTCTGGGGTATAATACAGGATGTAACTCAGGATCAGTACAGGATAAGTAATGTATGTACACAGTGACTCTACCAGCAGAATAGTGAGTGCAGCTCTGAGGTATAATACAGGATGTAACTCAGGATCAGTACAGGATAAGTAATGTATGTACACAGTGACTCCACCAGCAGAATAGTGAGTGCAGCTCTGGAGTATAATACAGGATGTAACTCAGGATCAGTACAGGATAAGTAATGTATGTACACAGTGACTCCACCAGCAGAATAGTGAGTGCAGCTCTGAGGTATAATACAGGATGTAACTCAGGAGCAGTACAGGATAAGTAATGTATGTACACGGTGACTCCACCAGCAGAATAGTGAGTGCAGCTCAGGAGTATAATACAGGATGTAACTCAGGAGCAGTTCAGGATAAGTAATGTATGTACACTAGGGTGGCCCAAAAAACTCAACTTTTAGCTACAAAGCAAGACACCCTGTAATTTTTTCCTTTTAACAAACCTTTAGGCCTCATGTCCAAGGGGAAAATCAGGCCCTCTACGGATTCTCCATGGAGAATCCGCAGCGGGTCCCTCCTGCCCCGCGGACATGAGCGCTGAAACCAGAATATACTCACCTGCTGCGGGCTGTGTGTGTCTTCCCTTCTTCCCGGCCAGATCTTCTTTCCTTGGTCCGGCAGATGTGCTCGGCACGCCGGCTGCGTGCCGAGCGCATGTGCCGGGCACATCCGCCGGGCTGAAGCAAGAAGACCCGGCCGGGAAGAAGGGAAGACACACACAGCCCGCAGCAGGTGAGTATATTCTAATTTTAGGTCTCAATAGAAGCCTGCGGGAGCCGTCCGCGCGGGAGACCCGCACCAAATGGAGCATGGTACGGATTTTTTCCTGCACGTGGATCCACGTCTGCAGGGAAAAATGACATCCGCAGGTATTTGACTACCTGCGGGTGTCTAATGCATCCCTATGGGGCGCGGATCCGCGTGCAGGAAAAACGCTGCGGATTTTAAATATTAATTTACAAGTGGACATGAGGCCTTATATCTACGACAAGGTTGTGTTTAAAGACCATGAATTTTCAGAATTTCACTGAAATTTTTTTTCTTTCAGGTAGTCTCTTATGCATATTCACTTATTATGTCATGACCTGTAGGTTATATTTATTTACTTTCAGGCCTTATTCCATTCAGTATGGCATCAACATGCCAAAGTAGGGAGATCTAGGGGAATCATACATTTGGAGCTATTTTTGGTTGGAACAGCATAAATGTTGTGTAGATTGTTAGGACAAATAATGTCAATACTTAGGCTGGGTTCCCACGGGTCATATTCTCGACAGAAATATCACGGTTTTGCCGCAGCGAAAAACCACAAGATTTGCGCCAGCCGCAGCCTCAAAGCTCACAGCAGTTAGCCACGGGTTTTGCAGCAACATGGCCTCATGCTTTTCCGTTGCGGCCGGCGCTCCCATAGAGAAGAACGTGGGGAAAAAAAAGACATGCTGCGGCCAGGGAATCCGTGCCACAGCGCCAGCTAATGCAAACTTTGCCGCGATAGATTGGCTATCCCTCGTGGACAAGATTTTTGACAAATCTCGTCCACATGGCTGGCTAACCTCGGGATTAGCTGCCACAGGTGGATTTGCTGCAGCGAAATTCCGCACGGACTTTCCGCAGCAAATCTGCCCTGTGTGAACCCAGCCTTAATGTTTTGAAGTATAGTGGTTGTTTTGCAAAAGCAAATTGTTAATGTTAATGCTGTAGCTTGTGTAATTGGAAATCTTAAGCGGCATGTCTCATAATATATATATATATATCAGTTTTGAGCACCATCTTGCAGTTGGAATTTAAAGCTAAAACTTTAACAGTACTATTAGCAGATGTAACAAATTGGGAAGGTGTCTTGCTGTATAGCTGGCAATTTATTTTTTGCCATGTCTCTTGGGCCACCCGAATGAACACAGTGACTCCACCAACAGAATAGTGAGTGCAGCTCTGAAGTAAAATACAGGATGTAACTCAGGGTCAATACAGGATAAGTAATATACAGTTGCTGTAAATGTTAACTTGACATATAGCACGTTGTGATGATTACATTGTATTACAATACTATAAATAGTGTTATCATAACGTGACAGTCACGTTAACAATTGCTAATCTGTATATAGTGACTCCACCAGCATATTAGTGAATGCAGCTCTGGAGTATATTACAGATAGTATGAGCTAAAAATTGTAAACTACAAAATAAGTCAACTTTTTCTGTCAATTATTTCTATATAAAAACTGTAAAGTTGTGTTCAGGGGTGACCAGACAATTCTGCCAAAATTAAAATACTATTTTTCGTAGTGTAGAGAATAGAAAGATGTTTCTAACATACCTGTTCCCAAATATCAAATACTAAAAGACTGGCTTCTTCCCCGTCAACCATGATCGATCTGTCATATGTGTTTCCTGGAAACAATTAAATATTTTTGATCAGTGAAACATCTTCAATGTCGCCGTCTATAATGAAGATTCTAGTCATTTATGGAGAGCACCAAAGGGTTAAACTGTCACATTAAGTAAGAAACAGCTTAACTTTGCAATCAGTTGCAGCTAAATATAACTATGAATAGAAAAGATTGTGTCATCTGCTGAAGATGAGAGGACTAATTACAGTAAATGATTATACATGCCAGAGCACACTGTACTGACAGCTATGAATTACAGCCAAGATGGGGGTACAGAGACCTAGAGGATGGTCTGCACGAGACCTAGAGGATGGTCTGCATGAGACCTAGAGGATGGTCTGCATGAGACCCAGAGGATGGTCTGTACGAGACCTAGAGGATGGTCTGTACGAGACCTAGAGGATGGTCTGCATGAGACCTAGAGGATGGTCTGCACGAGACCTAGAGGATGGTCTGCACGAGACCTAGAGGATGGTCTGCACGAGACCTAGAGGATGGTCTGCACGAGACCTAGAGGATGGTCTGCACGAGACCTAGAGGATGGTCTGCATGAGACCTAGAGGATGGTCGGCACGAGACCTAGAGGATAGTCTGCACGAGACCTAGAGGATAGTCTACACGAGACCTAGACCTTGTACATAGAGGATGTAACCAGACCTCCCTGATCAGCAGTAACTGGCTGTCACCACTGTAGGTTACTGGGGCTGTCTACATTAAAATTGTCACTCCACATCTGACTCTGTTTACCAGTTCCAATAGTTGTACTTAATTATCTACACCAGTCTATTACATGTATTAGAATTATTCATCTCCTATCGTTTAGTATAGATCATAGGTAAAACTCAATCCTGTCTACAAAATGGATGATCCCAGAGAACAAAAGCTTGGGCACTTAACTGAGTGTAAACTTTTGCTTTCACATTTTGAGGTTTAGGGAACTTTTCCCTCTTTAATGATCTCTTACCTGCCTCCTCCACATCCTGAAGATCCTCCACTCCACCGAAAATCCTAGCCAAACTAGACTTGCCAACCCCGTGTTCCCCAAGTAGAATGACTTTAAAGAGCTGATCTTCAGAGTCACTTCCAGAGGAGATGACAGAGTCTGAGGAATCCGAGGTCCAGCTTTCTTGGTGTTCATCTGCCGGGTTATAGGAGGGGCAGCGCACCAGCTTGGCCAGCTCACTGACTTTAGAACTTCCATGTAACTCCTTATCATCTACTGGCATGCTCCTCCGATGCAGCTGCTGGTGCACAGCGAATGGCATGCTCCCTCGCCTCTTCTCCAGGCTCTTGATCCGGTCGCTGCGGTTCAGGGTCATATCCTAAAAGGAAAAGAAGACAGTTCTGAATTTCTAGGCATTGATACATTTTGACACTCTGCCACAACATTGTATATTAACCCCTTGATGCATCAGTGAAGTGTCTCTCATTACAGAGGCTTTAGCTTCCTTCTACGAAGATGATCTGTCACTACAATTTATCTTGTGCAGAAGGATCATAGAGTAAATACAGCCTCCTGATTAATAATCTGACACTGCCATTAAATTATGACCCTGTAAAATAATAACCATTCTCATACAAAACTAATATACTGTATAAAGCTATAGCAGCAAGATATATGTGTCTTTTAAATTGTAATCTAAGGATCACGCTCATCTGTGAGTGGCATGCTCGGTGCTGCAGATGCGGTAGCTAGCTTTATTAGTAAATTACATTCAAATAAAGTAAGAAGCAGCAATATATTATCCAATAAATGACACTTACTTTTTGCACTGAATTCACGGATGACTGGAAACAATAGTGTCAAGTCCTAGCAGTAATCCTAGAGGTTGGAATGAGCTGCGCCTCTGTGTTGATCATGCTGGTAGCTGTGCTCTTATGTATGCCTGAGGGGCTAGCACCCTCCATGACATCACTGCCAGCCCAGCATATGAGAGCCCTGCACCCTCCCTACTTCCATATTAGTCCAAAGTGTGACATCACAGGCTCTCATGCTTAGTCAGTCTCTCCTGCACCTACAATGCTAGCGGTTTTGCCTTGTGGCACAAGACGCTTGGTATTCAAAGACCCTGAACATCTGCCACCCTTCATGAGCTGGCATGCTAATTCGGCCATGTGCTGCTATATTTCAAGGCAGTAATATTAATAGGTTCCATGAGGGGCATAAAAGAATCTATGACTTGAATTCCCATGGCCAGATTAACCCTTTATAGTCGTGCAAAATATACTTCACCACTTGATTAGGATACAACAATGATGTGAGGAGAATTTGCGCTCCCTGTTACACATCCATTACAAAACTAGTCAGCGACTTCCAAGTCTGAACTGGCTGTAATAGGAACAATAGCTTGTATTCCCTGCCATACATTCACCCTCTTTTCCACCCGAAGTGGCTGATAACCCAAAGCAATAGATTACATTTGACTGTTTCATCCCTGCTCTTCGGGGTTCCAGTTTCCTGCTCCATTCGGGGAGCAGTAAAGGGGAATTCCCTGGCTGAACAGGTCCATCTTATGACAGAACCAAACAGCGCTGAATGGACCCCATTAACTATAATGGGGAGCATTTTGTTTCTGCTCAGCTACCCGGCATTTAGCTGTAATTAAGTGTCATTCTATGATTAATGCCTTTCTGGCAGTGTGATTCAGCCACCATGTTGAGTTTTTTGTGATTTATGCAGGGAGATTCCAGTTTGCATATATTAAATGACTTCATTCTAAAACAGAGTGGATTGCAGATACCTCGTCTCTTAGAATAGTGGCTTAGTACAGCAAGAACTTGACTCCATTAGTAACCTGGACAATGACGTCGGTCTGGATTGGGTTACAGCTGTGCCAAATGCAGAAGCTGGAAGTCATGCAAAATGCAAGGTGACAAGGCAATTTCTATAGGTTGGATGCGGTGCCCCCACAACAGGTGCATCTGATATTGTATCGGCCCACCAGCTTCTGTCTGATTCCTGTCTCCAAAATAAACTATGGCAATGTGATCAGACAGAGGAGTCATCGACTGACTGCACAGCATTTCAATGTCATGAACTTACAGCATCTCCAAGGTGTGTGATGCTACAGCTCTATGAATCAGGAGCCCACGTGGCTACAAAGACTCAGTAGGTGAATTTCTAGTTGCTAAGGTCCCAATATGCGGCAGTGCATGGGACATGGGACATGTGCCTGATTTCTAACCAATGTTTCATTTCTCAAATGTATTAAAATCTCTTTTTCTTGTGTGTCTACAGTTCTTATGCAAATCTATGTATTCCATAGCAACTGATACAAAACCCCCAAGCAAGACAGCAGTAATCACTAAGGCCGGAAAAGAACACATTAAAGATTTTGCCCATTTCAGTGGCTGGGAGCATGGGTGCATATTCTTTTCCACATACAACTGCATACGACTTGCACATGCAAAAAATACAGTAAAAAACGCAGTTGCGCATGCAAATATGCAACTTTTATTCCACAAAAACATGCACTGATGCGCTTCTACTCTCGTGAATTCGGCCTCAATAGAAAGTTCCTTTTTTGATAAACTAGTGGAAATGACCTTTACAGAGAATGTCATCAAAAAAGGACCAATTGTAATAACAGGTTTTCGCGTTAAACAATTTTTTAAGAATGTTTGATATTTTTTAAATCTTTGATGCCATGATCTAAAATCCTGGAGTTCTCACACTGCCTAATAGTTCAACACTTCCTGTTCTGTAGAGGAAACTGCTCAGCCGTTATCTTATCATTACAGGCAGGATTACACTGAGAGGTGACACCTATATATAGATAACACAGGACCCACCATTCACAATAGTCACAGCTCACCTCCTCCCCTCCCTGTACAGGCAGGATTACACTGAGAGGAGACACCTATATATAGATAACACAGGACCCACCATTCACAATAGTCACGGCTCACCTTCTCCCCTCCCTGTACAGACAGGATTACACTGAGAGGTGACACCTATATATAGATAACACAGGATCCACCATTCACAATAGTCACAGCTCACCTCCTCCCCTCCGTGTACAGACAGGATTACACTGAGAGGAGACACCTGTATATAGATAACAGGACCCACCATTCACAATAGTTACAGCTCACCTCCTCCCCTCCCTGTACAGACAGGATTACACTGAGAGGAGACACCTATATATAGATAACACAGGAGCCACCATTCACAATAGTCACAGCTCACCTCCTCCCCTCCCTGTACAGACAGGATTACACTGAGAGGAGATACCTATATATAGATAACACAGGACCCACCATTCACAATAGTCACAGCTCCCCTCCTCCCCTCCCTGTACAGGCAGGATTACACTAAGAGGTGACACCTATATGTAGATAACACAGGATCTACCATTCACAATAGTCACAGCTCACCTCCTCCCCTCCCTGTGCAGACAGGATTACACTGAGAGAAGACAACATTCACAATAGTCACAGCTCACCTCCTCCCATCCCTGTACAGGCAGGATTACACTGAGAGGCGACACCTATGTATAGATAACACAGGATCCACCATTCACAATAGTCACAGCTCACCTCCTCCCCTCCGTGTACAGACAGGATTACACTGAGAGGAGACACCTGTATATAGATAACAGGACCCACCATTCACAATAGTTACAGCTCACCTCCTCCCCTCCCTGTACAGACAGGATTACACTGAGAGGAGACACCTATATATAGATAACACAGGAGCCACCATTCACAATAGTCACAGCTAACCTCCTCCCCTCCCTGTACAGACAGGATTACACTGAGAGGAGATACCTATATATAGATAACACAGGACCCACCATTCACAATAGTCACAGCTCCCCTCCTCCCCTCCCTGTACAGGCAGGATTACACTAAGAGGTGACACCTATATGTAGATAACACAGGATCTACCATTCACAATAGTCACAGCTCACCTCCTCCCCTCCCTGTGCAGACAGGATTACACTGAGAGAAGACAACATTCACAATAGTCACAGCTCACCTCCTCCCATCCCTGTACAGGCAGGATTACACTGAGAGGCGACACCTATGTATAGATAACACAGGATCCACCATTCACAAGAGTCACAGCTCACCTCCTCCCCTCCCTGTACAGACAGGATTACACTGAGAGGAGACACCTATATATAGATAACACAGGAGCCACCATTCACAATAGTCACAGCTCACCTCCTCCCCTCCCTGTACAGACAGGATTACACTGAGAGGAGATACCTATATATAGATAACACAGGACCCACCATTCACAATAGTCACAGCTCCCCTCCCTGTACAGGCAGGATTACACTAAGAGGTGACACCTATATGTAGATAACACAGGATCTACCATTCACAATAGTCACAGCTCACCTCCTCCCCTCCCTGTGCAGACAGGATTACACTGAGAGAAGACAACATTCACAATAGTCACAGCTCACCTCCTCCCATCCCTGTACAGGCAGGATTACACTGAGAGGCGACACCTATGTATAGATAACACAGGATCCACCATTCACAAGAGTCACAGCTCACCTCCTCCCCTCCCTGTACAGAGAGGATTACACTGAGAGGTGACACCTATATATAGATAACACAAGACCCACCATTCACAATAGTCACAGCTCCCCTCTTCCCCTCCCTGCACACGGAACACTAATAATGTTCTGTAGAGGAAACTTCTCAGCCATCATCTCATTATCATCGCAGGCAGCATTACACTGAGAGCTGACACCTATATATAGATAACACAGGGTCCACCATTCACAATAGTCACAGCTCACCTCCTCCTCCTCCCTGCACATTGACCACTAAGTTAATAATAGTCTGACACTTCCTGTTCTGTAGATGAAATTTCTCAGTTGTCATCTAATTATCATCACAGACAGGATTACACTGAGGGGTGACACCTATATATAGATAACACAGGGTCCACCATTCACAATAGGTGATGACACAGCTAACCTCCTCCATTCCCTGCACAGGTCCCAGAGGATGCTCACAACATTCTCACACAGAAATCTATAGGTGATGGTCACAACTCACCTCATCATCCTAGCTAAGCATGTAACCACAGAATATGATCAAAACACCATCATATAAGTTAATGTCACAGCTCCTGTCCATTGTATCTGTGGTCCATATGGCTGTTGTAAAGCGATCTTTAAACACTTAATTTTACTTCAGGCCGCTGTCTGTTCACATATTCATGCACAGACAATGGAATAAAAAAACAGCAATATGAAAATTGTTTGGGTTCCTGGAGAACTGGAGAAAGTTTAAAAACATCCTAATTACCTCATGTGAGCAGTTCATACCCTTTAAAAATAAAAGAACTACAAGTAGAAGGAAACCAATGGGGCTCGACAAGACTGTAAGGCGGGCAATAAATAAAAAAAAATATCGTGTTTAAACAAGAAGGCAGTGAAGAAGAGCTAAAATCAAACGGAAAAAAACAAAACATGTAAAGATCAAAATTGCTAAGGAGCAGGCAGAAAGACTGATCGCCGAAGAGTGCAAAAATAACCCAAAACCACTGGCCCTTTAATAATACAGGAGGGGTCATAGAAGACGATGGGGGGGGGGGGGGGGGGAAGGCAAATCTATTAAATAGTTCCTTTTCAAGTGTATTCACGAATGAAAAGAAATGTAACATCAGATGCAGGGGAATAAGACAAACCTCCCCCCCCCCCCCCCCCCCGCAAAATATTACAAGCCTAACACAAGAGGAAGTGCTTAAAGAAGATTAAAATCAATGAATCGCCGGGTCCAGATGGAATATACCCAAGGGTTCTAAGGGAATAAGTAATGTGATAGCTAGGCCACTATTTCTAATGTTTATGGATACTATCACGACCAGGATTGTACCACTGTATTGGCGCATTGCCAATGTAGTTCCAATATATAAAAAGGGGTCCAAAAGAAAGCCTGGTAACTACAGGCCGGTAAGTCTCACTTCAATAACTGGAAAAATATTCAATGAGTTTCTGAGAGATGCCATCCTAGAAAACCTCAAGGAGAACAATGGAATAACTCCTCACCAGCATGTGTTCATGAGGGGTCGATCATGTCAGACCAATCTGATCAGCTTCTACGATGAAGTAAGCTCTAAGCTGGACCTGGGAGAGTCTATTGGTCTCGTATATCTGGATTTCTCTAAAGCATTTGACACCGTGCCGCACAATAGGTTGATATACAAAATGAGGCAGCTCAGATTGGGCGAAAATGTTTGTATCTGAACTGGCTCAGAGATTGAAAGCAGAGGGTGGTAATAAATGGTTTGTACTCTGATTAGGCCACCGTCGCTAGCAGTGTGCCACAGGGTTCAGTATTGGGCCCCATTCTGCTCAATATATTTATTAACGACCTGATAGAGGGGCTGCACAGTAAAATATCAATATTTGCAGATGACACAAAATTATTCAAGATAAATAATGCAACGGAGGACAATGTACAACTGTAAAAGAACCGAGATAAACTGGGGGCTTGGGCAGAAAAATGGCAAATGAAGTTCAATGTTGATAAATGTAAGGTTATGCATATGGGCAGGAGAAACGGATGTCACCAATATACACTAAACAGGGTACTGCTAGGGAAAGGATCTGGGGGTACCAGTGGATTGTAGATTTACCTGGAGCAACCAATGCCAGTCAGCTGCTGCAAAATCTAATAAAGTCTTGGGGTGCATTAAAAGAGGTATATGGGCGAGGGGCGAGATCATTATTCTTCCACTATATAAGGCACTTGTCAGGCCCCACATGAAATACTGTGTACAGTTCTGGACTCCGGTGCTCAGGAGAGATGTTGCAGTGCTTGAGGGGGTTCAAAGAAGGGCAACTAAATTAATACATGGAATGAGGGGGGGACTGGAATACCCAGAGAGGCATCAAAACTGGGTGTCATGTCTGGCGGTTCTGGGGGTTTCTGTACCCGCACTACTGGTCCTAGTACCCGGGCTGCGGGGCTGTGGCACAGAGGAGCCCCGGTCTTGGTGACCCTTCCATGGCTACTGTGATCCAGTATGCTGGCTCTGTGCGCAGGGAGCGTGCGCCAAGTTAGCCGGGTTGCTGAAGACACTGCGGGTTACTGCCCCGTGCTGCGTCCCCGTTGCCATGACACCTGGGCGCATTCCTTCTGTCACTGCCTGTCTTTAGCACGCGCCATGGTCTGTTCACTCCCGCCGCCCTGTGAATGAGTCCTGCTGCTGTCAGGCTCCCCATCCCAATCAGCTGCTGGGGCAGGAGTTCTGACAGCATTTAAACTGCTCAGTTTCCTCCTGACCTTGCCAGTGTATGTTTGGTCTCCAGCTACACCCGCGTTACCTGTATTTGATTCCCTGCTTTGACTCTCTTGCTTCGGAACTGGCTTTGCCTTCTCCTGCTACCGACCCCGATTGTCTGATCTGCCTTTGTATTTGTGTTTACCTGTATTTGTCTGTGAGTCTGACTCTTGCCCCGCATACCTACCGGGCTTAGGGACTGTTGCCCAGTTTCATTCTAGGGCCCCGCCTAGGGACGTAAGTAGGTAGGGACAGGGGTTGCGAGAAGGTTTAGGAACTTCCGGTTACCTGGACCCCAGCACCCTGACACTGGGATTATTAACCCTGGAAAAAAGATGGCTAAGGGGTGACCAAATAACTATGTATAAATCCACGAAGGGACAATACAAGCATCTCTCCCATGATCTGTTTGTACCCAGGACTACGACGGTAACAAGAGGGCATCCGCTACATCTAGAAGAAAGCAGGTTTCATCACCAACACAGAAGGGGGTTCTTTACTGTAAGAGCAGTGAGACTGTGGAACTCTCTGCCTGAGGATGTGGTGATGGCAGGATCCATAGAGGAGTTTAAGAGGGACTAGATGTCTTTCTATGATATTATAGGATATAGACATTAGGTGAGCAGAGGGTTGTTGTTCTGGGTCTTACATTCACATAGGAACTATCAGAAGTTGATCCAGGGATTATTCTGACTGCTATAATGGAGTTGGTAAGGAATTTTTCCTCCGAAAGGGCAAATTGGCTTCTGCCTCTTGAAGTTTTTGTCTTCCTCTGGATCAACAAGGAGGTTGAAACAGGCTAAACTAGATAGACATTGTCTTCATTCAGCCTAACATACTATGTTACTATGTAAAATAAAAGCTGACTATAAAAAAGAAAATGTATCATTATCTTGTTATAATTAGTAAAAAAAAATATACATGATACATTTCCTTTAACTGTATAGGCCTGTATTTGCATTATAAGTAAAAAAAAAAAAAAACATAATAGAATAGGTAACACCCCACAAGATGCCCTCCTTTCTATACTCCCAAGCTCAATTAAATCTCAAAAGATAGGTTTACTACGATTTTGCCTGGCAGCTGCTAGGGTGGTCATACCACACCATTGGCGGACCACTCATGTTCCATCCATGTATGATTGGCAACAAGAGATATCATACATGTGTCATATGGAGATATTATGAGCGAAAAATGCACTGGGAAGCAGATAGATTTCTATCAGTATGGCAGCCATGGATAGAATTTGAGTCCTTAACAGATTTCCAAGACTTGTTCTCTTAGGCATGATGAATATATATGACCCATCTGTGGGTCATCAGAATGGCAGGGTTAACAGTACTATACCTGCCTGCTTTCCCCTCTTTCTCTTGTTTTACTTCTTTAATCCCCCCACCTCACCACACCCCACCCCCACTGCACACTCACTTTTTTTTCCTCCTCTTCTCCCTTTTTTCTATGGGTACAGATAGGATTTAAATAGAGATGAGCGAGCACCAAAATGCTCGGGTGCTCGTTGCTCGAGTCGAACTTTCCGCGATGCTCGAGAGCTTGTTTCGAGTAACGAACCCTATTGAAGTCAATGGGGGACTCGAGCATTTTTGTATATGACAGATGCTCCAGATAGGTCTTCACTTGTGAAACTCTGGAAAACCTCAGAAAGTCATGGAAACACCACAGAAACGGATGGGGCAGGGCAGGGGCCACATGCAGGGCTGCATCTCAGGCTCCCAGGTCCCACTATTAAGCCACAATAGGGGCAAGAGTCTGCCCCCCCCCCCCCGCTAACAATTTTTACTTCGGACAAACCCTCATTAGCAAGGCACACCTTAGCTAAGCACCACACTACCTGCAACCAAGCACAATTACTGCCTGCGGGTCACACCGTTGCCACTTCTCCTGGGTTACATGCTGCCCAACCCCCCGCATGACCCTGCGTCCACAGCGCACACAAAAGTTTCCCTGCGCAGCCTTCAGCTGCCCTCATGCCACACGCTCGCTTCATAGCTACACCACCCTCATGTCTATTTCCAAGTGTGTCTGCGTTGAGGAGAAACCGGAGGCACACACTGCAGAGGGTTGGCAGGGCCAGGCAGCGACCCTCTTCGAAAGGGGTGGGCAATAGCCCACAATGCTGTTGAGAATCGATGATAAATTGACGTACGATTATCATTCCAATCCCGTGCCCCCTCTGTCGCAAAAATGTCACGAGCTGCAAACGTGGGCATAAAGGGGACTTAGGTGCCAGCCAAGCACTTCTACACATCTCCACAATGCAGCAATACTCTGTGTGGGAAGTATGTGAGCGGGCCCTGGGTCAGGCTCGGTCCCAGCAAACACATTGTGTGGCCCAAGGTGCTGCGAGTGACATAGCAATGGGGAATCCATGTGTCCACACACTACTCATTCTGTTTGGGTGTCGGATACCTCATCGACAACGCAAGGGGAAAGCCATCTGCACTCTGCACCCTGCCCAAGTCAGTCAGTGTCTTTGTGCCAGACAGGTAAAACACCGCTATGGGAAGTCTGTGTGCACCCACAGCATGGGTGTGTCCAAGGAACCCAAAGACAGTACACATAAAGAAATCAGAGTGCCCAAACATGGCAGACTTTCACTGCGCCGAGGACATAGGCCTCTGCACAAACCCTCAGCAATCGTGGGCATAGAGCGGACTCCGATGCTAGCGCAGCTGGGAACGTCTCATTAGTGCAGTATCGCTCCTCTTGTTTGTCCCAATGCAGTGCCCCGGATAGTTGTGGTAACGCGAGAGAAAATACATATTGGCCTCGGGCCAAAATCCATGCCCTAGTCAGCCAGTGTTTTTGGGCCAGATAGGTAGAAGACCGCGATAGGAAGACTTAGTGCACCCATAGTAGACACAGACCCCTGTAATATTCCTGTAGCAAAGGTATAAGCAGACCCCAGTAACATTTCTGTTGCAGAAGTATAGGCAGACCCCTGTAGCATTTATGTAGCAGCAGTAGGTAGACCCCAGTACCATTTCTGTAGCAGCAGTATAGGCAGACCCCAGTACCATTTCTGTAGTAGAAGTATAGGCAAACCCCAGTAACATTTCTGTAGCAGAAGTATAGGCAGACCCCTGTAACATTTTTGTAGCAGAAGTATACGCAGAGCCCTGTAACATTTATGTAGCAGCAGTATAGGCAGACCCCTGTAACATTTCTGTAGTAGAAGTATAGGCAGACCCCTGTAACATTTCTGTAGCAGCAGTATACGCAGACCCCAGTAACATTTCTGTAGCACAAGTATAGGCAGACCCCTGTAACATTTTTGTAGCAGAAGTATAGGCAGACCCCTGTAACATTTTTGTAGCAGAAGTATACGCAGACCCCTGTAACATTCATGTAGCAGCAGTATAGGCAGACCCCTCTAACATTTATGTGGCAGAAGTATAGGCAGACCCCTGTAACATTTTTGTAGCAGAAGTATACGCAGACCCCTGTAGCATTTATGTAGCAGCAGTATAGGCAGACCCCTGTAACGTTTTTGCAGCAGCAGTATAGGTAGACCCCAGTACCATTTCTGTAGCAGCAATACAGGCAGACCCCAGTACCATTTCTGTAGTAGAAGTATAGGCAGACCCCTGTAACATTTATGTGGCAGAAGTATAGGCAGATCCCAGTAACATTTTTGTAGCAGAAGTATATGCAGACCCCTGTAATATTTATGTAGCAGAAGTATAGGCAGACTACTGTAACATTTACGTGACAAAAGTATAGGCAGACCCCAGTAACATTTTTGTGGCAGAAGTATACGCAGACCCCTGTAACATTTACGTGGCAGAAGTATAGGCAGACCCCAGTAACATTTATGTGGCAGAAGTATAGACAGACCCCTGTAACATTTATGTGGCAGAAGTATAGGCAGACCCCAGTAACATTTTTGTAGCAGAAGTATACGCAGACCCCTGTAACATTTATGTAGCAGCAGTATAGACTGAGCCGAGTAACATTTCTGTAGTAGAAGTATAGACAGACCCCAGTAACATTTCTGTAGCAAAAATCTAGGCAGACCCCAGTACCATTTCGGTAGCAGAAGTATAGGCAGACCCCTGTACCATTTATGTGGCAGAAGTATAGGCAGACCCCTGTAACATTTATGTGGCAGAAGTATAGGCAGACCCCTGTAACATTTATGTGGCAGCAGTATAGGCAGGCAGACCCCAGTAAAATGTCTGTAGCAAGAGTATAGGCCAACCCCTGAAACATTGGGGTACCATGAGTGTAGGCGAAGGCCGGAAAAATTAGTTGATAAGAGTATAGGCGAGGGCCAGAAAAATTAGTGTACTAACAGTACAAATGTACCCCTGAAAAATTGCTCAACCGAGAGGGCAGGTGAAACCCATAAATATTTTTTGAAAGATACAGCTTGCTGTTGCTTAATTTGTAACAGAGCCTGGAGGCAGCCCTGTTAAAAAAATTGGCTCATGTTAAACTTTGAAAAATTGTAAAAAAATTGTTAGATGAGCCTTTTGGGCCGCAGAAAAATTGGCAGTTCAGCGTGATGACATGATGTTTCAGGAGGAGTAGGAGTAGGAGGGCTAATATCAGAGACAGATTGACAAAGCTAAATGCCCCGTTTTTCCAGTGATAGAGAAGAATGCTTTTATCTGCGGTTGCAGCGAAAAGAATCTTTAGGTTCCACTGCTCTCTGCCAGTGGAGAAGAGAAATCTGGGAAAATCCAGGCTTTGTTCATCTTCATGAGTGTAAGCATGTCGGCACTGGCAGTTGACAGGCAGGTACGCTTATCAGTGATGATTCCCCCAGCTCCACTAAACACCCTCAAGTTCATGCCACGTGTTAAGCTTTGACACCAAATAGTTGTATGGAGCAGAGGCATCATGGACGACAGTGGTACGATCGGCTATGTACTCCCTCACCATCTTTTTACAGTGCTCCCTCCGATTCAGCCTTGACTGGGGAGTGGTGACGCAGTTTTGCTGGGGAGCAATAAAGCTGGGAAAGGCCTTGGAGAGTGTTCCCCTGCTTGCGCTGAACGTGCTGCCTAATCTCCGCGCCTTCCCTGCTACTTGGCCCTCGGGAACTGCGCCTTCTGTCGCTAGCGCTGTCAGATAGGAAGTTTAGCATCCCTTTGTCCACCAGGGCCCTGTGGTATTGCATCACTCTAGTACCCCTTTGCTCTTCGGGAATGAGAGTGGAAAGGTTCTCCTTGTACCGTGGGTCGATAAGGGTATACACCCAGTAATCCGTGTTGGCCAGAATGCGTCTAACACAAGGGTCACAAGAAAGGCAGCCTACCATGAAGTCATCCATGTGTGCCAGGGTACCAGTACACAAGACATGGATGTCCTCGCTAGGAAGATGACTTTCAGGATCCTCCTCCTCCTCCTCCACAGCCCATACACGCTGAACAGAAGCAGCATAGGTACCCTCTGCAATGTGCCCAGCTGTCTCTTCCCCCTCCTCCTGCTCTTCCCCCTCTTCCTCCTCCTCCAAAACGCGCTGAGATATAGACATGAGGGTGGTCTGGCTATCAAGCGACATACTGTCATCCCCCGTCTCCTGTTCCAACCGCAAAGAGTCGGCCTTTATGCCTTGCAGTGAACTTCTCGGCAGGCATAGCAGCAGGATGGTAACGCTAATGATTGCAGCATCACCGCTCACCATCTGGGTAGACTCCTCAAAGTTTCCGAGGACCTGGCAGATATCTGGCAGGCCCACTCCTTGGTAAAGAATTGGGGAGGCTGACTACCACTACGCCGCCCATGTTGGAGTTGGTATTCCACTATTGCTCTACGCTGCTCATAGACCCTGGCCAACATGTGCACCGTAGAATTCCGGTATGCGGGCACGTCGCACAGCAGTCGGTGCTCTGGCAGATTAAACGGATGTTGCAGGGTCCTCAGGGTGGCAACGTCCGTGGTGGACTTGCGGAAATGTGTGCAGATGTGGTGCACCTTGCCGAGCAGGTCATACAAGTGCGGGTAGTTTTTCAGAAACCGCTGAACCACCAGATTGAAGACATGGGCCAGGCATGGCACATGTGTGAGGCTGCCGAGCTGCAGAGCCGCCACCAGGTTACGGCCGTTGTCACACACGACCATGCCTGGTTGGAGGCTCAGCGGCGAAAGCCAGAGGATGGTCTGCTCTGTCAGACCCTGCAACAGTTCAGGGGCCGTGTGCCTCTTGTTACCTAAGCTAATTAGTTTCAGCACGGCCTGCTGACCCTTGCCCACCACTGTGCTGCCACGCCACACTGACTGCTGGCAACGTGCTGCTCACACTTCTTAATTGAGACGTAAAGGTTGCGTAGGAGGAGGGGGAGGGTTTAGGGGAGGTGGCATAGACCGCCCCAGATACCAGCACAAGGTAGGACCCGCTATTCTGGGTGTGGGTAGGACATGAGCGGTCCCAAACTCTGACTCGGTCCCAGCCTCCACCAAATTCACCCAATGTGCCGTCAGGGAGATATAGTGGCCCTGCCCACCAGTACTTGTCCACGTGTCCGTGGTTAAGTGGACCTTCCCAGTAACCGCGTTGGTGAGGGCACGATTGATGTTGCATGAGACGTGCTGGTGTAGGGCTGGGATGGCACACCAGGAAAAATAGTGGCAACTGGGGACCGAGTAGCATGGGACTGCCGCCGCCATCATGTTTTTGAAAGCCTCCGTTTCCACAAGCCTGTACGGCAGCATCTCCAGGCTGATTAATTTGGCAAATGTGCACGTTTAAAGCTTGTGCATGCCGGTGCGTGGCGGCGTATTTGCGCTTTTGCTCCAACGCTTGCGCTAGCGACAGCTGACCCAGGCTGAGAGACATTGCTGGATGGGGTCGAGGACAGCGGAGGTGAGGGTGTGGGTGCAGGCCGGGAGGCACTCGTGCCTGTGTCCTGAGAGGGGGGTTGGATCTGAGTGGCAGGTTGGAGCACAGGGGAAGAGGCAGTGGTGCGACCCAGAGGCGGTGAATGGCCTTCGTCCCATCTTATGGGGTGCTTGGCCATCATATGCCTGCGAACGCTGGTAGTGGTGAGGCCGGTAATGGTGGCTCCCCGGCTGATCTTGGTGCGACACAGGTTGCACACAACTGTTCGTCGGTCGTCCGCGCTCTCACTGAAAAACATCCACACCTTTGAACACCTAGCCCTCTGCACGGTGGCTTGGCGTGAGGGGGTGCTTTGGGAAACAGTTGGGGGATTCTTCACTCTGGCCGTGCCTCTTCCCCTGGCCACCCCACTGCCTGTCCTGCTGCTGCACTTGCCTCCCCCTCGGAAGACCTGTCCTCAGTAGGCTTAGCAAACCAGGTGGGGTCAGTCACCTCATTATCCAGCTGCTCTTCCTCCAAATCCTCTGTGCGCTCCTCCCTCGGACTTACTGCCCTTACTACTATCTCACTGATAGACAACTGTGTCTCATCATCATCAACCTCCTCACCCACTGAAAGCTCTTGAGACAGTTGCCGGAAGTCCTCAGCCTCATCACCCGCCCCCCGGGAACTTTCCAAAGGTTGGGCATCGGTCACGACAAACTCCACAGGTGAGAGAGGAACCATTTTTTCCCACTCAAGGCAGGGACCCGAGAACAGTTCCTGGGAGTCTGCCTGCTCATCAGAATATGTCATTTTCATGGAGTAAGGAGGCTGGGAGGAAGGAAGAGCAGCAGCCAGAGGATTCAGAGTTGCAGCAGTGGACTACGTAGAAGACTGGGTGGCCGATACATTGCTGGATGCATTTTCTGCCATCCACGACAGGACCTGCTCACACTGCTCTGTTTGTAATAAAGGTCTACCACGTGGACCCATAAATTGTGATATGAAGCTGGGGACCCCAGAAACTTGCCTCTCCTAATCCCGCAGCAGCCGGCTGTGATTCACCTGGACCAGGAACTCGGCCTGTGCCCACACCCTCACTTGGACCTCCGCGTCTGTGTCCACGTCCTCGACCCCTACCCCTACCCCTCATCATGGCGGATTACGAATAGAGCAGGGGCCAAATAAATTACCCTACTGTACAGCACAGACAACTGGGCCTTAATTCACCGCACACAGAGACTTAGATAGCGGAGGCTCTATGCTGTGACTAGGAAAAAGTAACCCGCTGTCTCGCGCTGATATCTTGGGGTAATTTACTGCTCGCAGAGACTTGTAGATAATAGAAGCTGTGTGGAGTGGGAGAAAACTGTAAAGCCAGTGGATAGTGCTGGTAACTGCAGCGATCTCAACCCCACTAACGGAAATGGTATTGTGGGACGCTCTGCACAGCGGTTGAGCTGAAATAATTTGCAGTGTCCCCGGTAATATTACAGTACTGTTTAGCAATGAGACCGCGGTCTAATTTACTGCAGACAAAAAACTGTATAAATAATTATGGAATTATTTGCGTACACTTTCACGCTGACAGCAGTATTGTAACGCCAACTCCAGCCAGAATAAAATTATACGGAAGGCTGCAAACAGGCCTAGCTGTGAAATACTGAAGCACTACAACTCCCAGCAGCCACCCAATAAAAAGCAGACTGTGAGATGCAGCCCACAGAAGGAGCTTTTCTTTTTTTGGGAAAAAGAATACAGGCTGTATAGTGTGTATATCACGTTCCCTCTAAAAGTGGCTGTGTTGGCCCTAGGCTGTGCATATAATTCACTGCAGACACAGACCGTTGTAAATAATTATGGAATTATTTGCGTACACTTTCACGCTGACAGCGGTATTGTAACGCAAACTGCAGCCAGAAAAAAAATTATAGGGAAGGCTGCAAACAGGCCTAGCTGCGTAATACTGAAGCACTACAACTCCCAGCAGCCACCCAGTAAAATGCACATGGTCAGAGGTAGCCCAATAAAGGATCATTGGGGTTCTTGTAGACAGGATCCTACACTACCACTTTCCCTATCTCAGCAGCACTTTCCCTATACTCTCCCAGTGTGTGTCTGAGGCGAGCCTAGGGCGGGACAGCTTTAAGTACTCGGCGGTCACTTGATCTCGCCAGCCACTCACTGCAGGGGGGTGGGATAGGGCTGGCACGTCACAGGAGGAAGTGGTAATGCCATTCCTGCATGTCCATTGGCTAAAAAATGGCGCTAAACATGCAGGGAAGGAAATGGAATTGACTCGAGTACCTTGTGGTGCTCTTCTCGAGCATCTCGAGCACCCTAAGGCTCGAACGAGCATCAAGCTCGGACAAGTGTGCTCGCTCATCTCTAGATTTAATCTTACTGTCGGGCCAAGTAGTAGCTGAGATACTTAATCCATATCCTCATCCGAAGGTATTAAACATCATAAAAGTTAAGAGTGAGAAGCAGTAGCTTTTGGGCCAAGTTATTCCGTTTTGTGTTATTATATTTTGTTTTAATTTTCTTTTCACAAGAGCCTGCGCGACCTGCTTGAAATGTTTATTTGAAGCCAGCAGATGGCGGGATAAGTCGCACTCTAGGCAATCTCCCACGTCTTGTTGCCCAGTCTGCAGCTCTGAGGCACCAGCGAGCAGCAGATCCACTTTACCAAACACCATGTGGGGAAGAGGACGCCTCCGCAGTCACAGTCGTGTACTCCGGTCGGAAGAAGCGGCACACTGGAGAGATTCTGGGCGGTGCGGGGAAGACCTCCACGAGGCCCAAGATAGCACCAGATCCCGCAAGAGCACGGGAGCTGGAGCGGTCACCAGCAGAGGAGGCAGCACAGCATTCCAGAGGGGCAAGCCACTCCGGATTCCCGGGAGCAGATGCCTGAAAGCAGGAAAAAGCAGGTGGAAAGTCCCCTGGGTCCAGCCGCAATGGAGCAGGAGGAGTGGATGAAAGATCCACCAGCAGGGGGAGCAGTGAGTACCATGGGCATTAGCCCCTGCACACAGCACACCACCCCCTTCAATGCAGACCCCCACAGCTGGAAATAGTAGCAGTCCTCCCATGTGGCCACAGTCCTCAGCTCCTAGCAATGCCAGCAGCCCAGGACATAATGGGGCCAGAAGCTCAAATAATAAAATAGATGAGGAGGCTTGGAAAAGCCACATAATGGTGACCCCACTAAAAAGCAAGCTCGACGAATTCTTTCAGAGACTTCAAACATCAAACAAACAGATGCTGGAACATATACACACCGATATGCGACACCTGGGTTATAGAATACAAGTTGAAGAGGTCCAAGAGGGCACGGCGGCCATCTTAGAGACACATAGACAAGCAACCCAAGCACAAGTTGACCAAATAACAGGCATCATCATGCACCTTGATGACCTGGAAAACAGGAATAGGAGAAATAATCTATGCATACGGGGTCTGCCGGAGGAGTTGGAGGGGCGGCATCTGGACTCATAGGCGCAAACCTTTTTCCAGCAGCTATTAGTTTGCCCCTCGGAACACCCCAAAGAGATCGACCGGATACACAGAGCCCTAGGAACCAGAGTCACTGACCCTAACCAGCCCAGTGACATCATCTGTAGAGTCCATTTCTTTAAAGATAAGGACGCAATTCTTTGTAAAGCCAGAGAAAAAGGTGACTTACATCATGAAGTCAGGCCTAAAGGATTTTGCATGCCACGCTCTTCACCTAAGAGGGCCCCTCAGGCTGCTCCTGTCGACAATGAAAACCCAAGGGATCCCATATAGATGGGGATTTCCTTTCTCCCTGACAGCAAAGGAAGGAAGGGTAGACAGCCATTTTCCGCACCCTGGGAGATCTACCCAATTTCCTAGGAACTTTTCAGCTGCCGATGATAGTGCTGCCGGACTGGATTATGGTTCTAACGGTCCTGACCCCCACAGCTCAGGAGCAATGGCAGACCATGCGGCCTAAACCACGCCGAGAGAAACGAGTGCCAGCAGAGAAGCAAACTTAAATTTACAATGCATAAAAATCTAAGGGGGTTGTTTATTCTCCACCTGGAATTAATCAGTGGCGGTCATGTTATTTATGATGCTAGGGAAATTCAACGATTTTCAGATATGCTGTCGGGCTCCAAATTACAGAGGTATAACTGGTCATGAGAACGCAAGACACACAGAGATGGTGTTATCTGTGTAGCATTCTGGTTTATTATGCCATAAGCTCAATTTTTATAGAATTTTGCAAAGCGAGTGGCTTTATGCCAAATACAATTAAAAGTACAATTAATATGCACACATAGCAGTTTAATACCAATCATATCAGTTTCTTATCAATTTGTCCTTCTCTCTGCAGATGTAAGCCTTGAGATATATCCTGTAAAGCTCGTTAGTAAGTTTTGGCAAGAAATATCTTAAGATAAGAACACTGTTACGGTATGCTACCCACCGGTACGCCAGCCCGCATTGCCCTAGAACTTACCCGCAACCCCTGTCCCTGCCTACTTGCCTCCACTCCTGGCTAACCCCAGGCGGGCAACTGGGCGGCAGTCCCTACTCTCACTAGGGACTGAGAGGGGACTCTGGCGTACGAAGATGTAACAAGGTAGAATACCGAAAGGATGGGCAGATGATACAACCAACAGAAAAATACAAGCAGACCAAGGCAGATGGGAGAACCTGGCAGATATGACAGAACAAGCTGACAACGCTGGAGACCAACAGAGGCAGGATGCTAGCACGCTGAAGGAAACCAAATAACTGGCAGTGAATGCAGGTCACTGCCAGCCTTAAAAACACAAGCCTCCGCCCAGGGGCAGAGAGAGGGAGACTCACTCCCACAGCACCAATTTAAAAGGTGCTAATGCACGGGGCTGACTACAGGTGCACGTGCACATGGCGCCGCCCGGACCCACGAGCATGCCGATCAGCCACCCGCGCCCCTGGCAGGCGGGCAACAAGCTGGGGGGATGGGCCCTGACTGCGGGACCCAGTGCCCCGCCGCCCCGGGAGGACCCGCACGGTAACGAACACAGTAAAGGAAACTTTGTGGTGGTCCAATTAATATCTCCAATATGAGAATTCAAATCAACTGCAGCACTATAAGGATGATAAATATCCTCCACGGTTTTCAAATTGCTTTAAAGGGGTTGTCCCGCGGCAGCAAGTGGGTCTATACACTTCTGTATGGCCATATTAATGCACTTTGTAATGTACATTGTGCATTAATTATGAGCCATACAGAAGTTATCAAAAGTTTTATACTTACCTGCTCCGTTGCTGGCGTCCTCGTCTCCATGGTTGCCGTCTAATTTTCGCCGTCTAAAATGGCCTAATGGCCAAATTAGACGCGCTTGCGCAGTCCAGGTCTTCTCCTGTTCTCTATGGGGCTCCGAGTAGCTCCGCCCCGTCACGTGCCGATTCCAGCCAATCAGGAGGCTGGAATCGGCAATGGACCGCACAGAAGAGCTGTGGTCCACGGAGGAAGAGGATCCCGGCGGCCATCTTCACCGGTGAGTATAGAAGTCACCGGAGCGTGGGGATTAAGGTAAGCGCTCCGGTAAGCTTTCTTTAGGTCCCTGCATCGGGGTTGTCTCGCGCCGAACGGGGGGGGGGGGTTGAAAAAAAAAAAAACCCGTTTCGGCACGGGACAACCCCTTTAATAACAGCGAGGAGAAAATGAAAAAGCCCAGCAGGGTCCGGATCAAAACCCAAGTAAAAGTCCAATATAAATAGTAAGCCAGGCAGCATCAGATGTATTTGAAGAAAATTTCAGCTTTTTATTCCTCCGTAAAAAGACTGGCGACGTTTCGGCCCCAGTTAGGGCCTTTATCAAGCTCAGTCTGAACAGACACAGTAACATATATTTATACAAACAAATAAGTAAATCACTTACAGGTGTACAACATACAAATGAACAGTTCATTAGTTAATTACCTTATCAGTGCCAACACATACCTCACTTGGTTGAAATTCACCTGAAGACCAATGATCCCATCACACCAATTCCATGTAAGGGCTACGGGGCAGAAAACCGCCTCCATCTTGACGGGGAATTAGTCACAAACTACGTCATCATGTTACATCAGTCACGTGACCTACCGCGTCATCGCGCTAAATCACTACCCAATCGAGTACTCACATAGAGTCAATCGCCATCATTATTAGGTAATTACCTCCCATTTACGACGTGTCCAATCATCTCATCATGCCAGCCTGGTCACATGTTCTGCATGTCGTCGCGTCACGGAATAAAAAGCTGAAATTTTCTTCAAATACATCTGATGCTTCCTGGCTTACTCTCTATATTGGACAATTAATATCTCCAGCTGGATTAGTCAAGGCAAAATCTTGCGTATGTCTAGGTGAAAGTTGAAAACCATACAGTGAAAGTTAAAAACTATACAAGTATATATGTGTAACTAAATATTATAACAGAAAAGGAAAAGAGACATTATGGAGTCTTTATAGGCCATCTTTTAGGCCTGCAGCCTTCACAAATCCCCCATTTGAAACAGTTCATCATGAGAAAGAGTCCATATTTGTGGTTTGTTCTAGGGTTCTAATCCACCCGTCAGACTTATTTATTAATTTCTTGTTTCTTTGGGCTGGATTCCCACCATCATGGCTCGTTACAAGTGACTGTTTCAACGATATCACAGCGGGAGAGACTCCAAATACGTTTCTTGTTTCTGTATTCCACAGAGCATTCAAAAATTGCAGATACTCAAAAGAATAAATAAAAGAAAATTACCAAAAAGTAAAATAACAGATTACATTATTATTACTTCTGCTTATAGTGTAGTTATGCTAAGAATTTAATCAAGACTCTTTCTGGCGTGCCCAAAATATCCCATACATAGAGATATTAACGAAGGAATACGTTGGCACCAACAATATACAAATGATATGTAATATTCCCACAAGAAAAGGCTCAACCTGTAGGTGACTTGACATGTCTAAAGTGACTAGGACTTTTACAGTGTTGTTATATTTCATACAGTTGGTTATACTTTGGCATTTTGTTCGGTTACACAATATCATTGAATCAGATGTTGCTAACACCTGGTTAATTGATATCTGTGCACATCTCCCTATCTCAGACTTGTTGCAGGTGAAGTTATAACAGACTTCTGCTCCCGCCACCTGTCTGACTTAAAACCAGGCTATATTTGCCCACCGGGTGTGTTCTACTTGTGGGTACCCTGGACAGTAGTTACAGATATTTACAAAATTCTGGATATCATTTTCCTGTACCTCGGTGTCATTATGAATCACTGAAAATACACTTTTTAGTACTGAAATTGAGGTAGGTACTGCCAACAGGCAGGTGCACAGTATGTCTTTACTGCTCTTAAGATTTACCATACACATATTAGTAATATTTAATACATTTCAGGCCAAGTATTCCCACAAATTGGATTGCTCTTCTGCCCATTGCATCCACCCCTTTCTATGCCTTAGCTGCTCTGGTTCCCTAGCTGGTGGGAAACCAGAGAGGAAGAATGCAAAGACCATGACAGTTATACCGCAGGCTGTGAGGGATTAAGGCCTCATTGCCCCTGGTGTTTGGTTGTCTTTTTGTAGTGTGAGGCGTGGATCCAATTTGGTTTTCCCTCCAATTTGACTGAAATGCTAGTGGTCAACAGAACCTGGTAGGGACCATCAAATCTGGGTTCCAGCACTCTCCTCACATGTCTCTGGATGACAACCCAATTTCCAGGCTGCAGGTCATGTGTTCCTTCAAAAGAATTGGTCGTGTGTTACTTTCAGACGTTTACTTAGAGACTGTACATAGTCAGTGTCCCAAACTGTGCCCACAGTTGTTGGGGAAAGTACAGGCCCAGTCTTGGCACACTGCCAAACAAAATTTCATAGGGAGACAATCCTATCTTCCTATTAGGTATGTACCTAACTAAGAAAAGGGCTAATGGAAGGCACTCAGTCCAAGGTTTGCAGATTTCCTCCATTGCATTTTGTATTTTTAATTTCAGGGTACCGTTAATCCTTTCTACTTTCCCACTACTCTGTGGATGGTAGGGTGTATGAAAGGCCTGGGAAACACCTAGAGCAGACATGACGTGTTGCATTATTTCACCTATGAAGTGTGTACCTTTGTCTGACTCAATCACTTCCGGTACCCCATATCTGCAGATTACCTCATTCATGAGCTTCTTTGCGGTTACCTGCTCGTTTACCTTGGTAACAGGCTAGGTCTCCAACCTGAAAAGACAACAACAACAAGCACATATTCATACTTCCCAACAGGTGGGAGCTGAATGTAGTCAATTTGCAATCTCTGAAATAGGTAGAGTGATCCAAGCAAGTGTTTTTGTGGCACCTTTACCTTATGTCCTGAGTTGCTTATGGCACAGATCATGCAAGACTGGATAAATGATGCAGGAGCTACAGAGAACCCAGGAGCGACTTGTACTCGTTCAAGCGTTGACATCATTGCTGCTTTTGATCGATGCATCTTTCCATGGATCAGCTAGGCTATCATGGGGTACAGGGACCGTAGTAGGCAGGTTCTGTTGACTGTTCGCCATACGCTATCCTGTCATGCAGCTCCCATTTTTAGTCCATTTGCCTTTTATTACATGCTGGCTTGTAATTGTAAAGTTCTTAGCATATCAATGTCAAAATATTTATCAGTGTCCACGTTTTTGTCAATGTCCACGTTTTTGTCTCTGACTTGTGCTGTCAATATCTTCTTTTCTTCTTTCTTCCATGGCTTGAGGGCCACTGCCTTTGCTGTGCTTTCTATGAGGGCATTGCCTCTTGCTTCTCCAGTGTAGGAATTGGCATGAGCTTTTACCTGAGGACTGTCACTTTGTCAGGTATAAGTAGGGCCTCCATGAGAGTCTGCACCGTTCTTAATTGGCTGTCCTGCTGAGGTAAGAAACTGTCTGGCCTTCCATATTGGGACATAATCATGAGCTATGCCAAATGCATACCGGAAATCAGTGTAAATATTTGCCATTTTACCCATTGGAACCTAGTCTCCCACTTGTTCCCCAATGCATTTTTCTTGTGGGAAACTAAAGGGATACTGTTTGAGGTGGCCCACAATTTGTCAGGAACCGCAGAAAGCTGTTTCTTTAGCAGCTGTCAGGAAAAACACATGAGCCGGCTCCACCAAGTGAGCAGTTAGTTTGCAAAATTCTTCTGAACTGGCACCTGAGGTCTCAACCCGCACTGATCCATCTGGTGAGAATTTGATGAATGCCGATAGGGCTTGTAAGATGTCAGTGCCAATAACAGAGACATGAGTTACAACAGGGTAGAATAAACTACAAACATCTATCCCCATTGGAAATGTGATATCCTTTAAGCAAATTCATTATTAATCTGACCCTGCCTGCAATGCCTCATCAAATTTGAAAAAAGAAAACTTTTCCTGACTGTCCAAGATTCTCAACCCCCCTCCTTTGCGGACAAGAGAGAGATGACCCATTACGTACTTTTACATCATCTAGCTCCACCCCTTTTATTCTGGCTCTTCGCATGCTTCTTCATGCTTTCATTTGAAATTTGCAATCTGCATATGCAGAGGGGGGAGAAAAACTTTTATCCCCAGTCAATATCTGCATCACACATTTTACATTCATCACAGCCTGAACACTTGTCATTAACTCTCATCCATCCATGCGGTCAAGTCTGTCTCTTTCATATAAATATTAAGAACCATAAAATCCTCCACAGAAAGGCTTACTAGAGACATTTCTCCTGCAGAACATGCTTACAGAGAGTACAATACAAACAGCATTTGGCAGTTATACACACGTCCAACCAATCACAGAACTGACATTTACACAGATAACAGTAAGAATATACCTTAAAATTCCTATATGTTTTCTATTTTTAAGACAGTATAATTCACTTAATTCATTTCAAGTTTCTTATTCCATTCATGCTTGGCTTCCTTCTCTTCCTATAACCCTGAACAAAGACTGAAGTCCGAGAATGACAGACCCCACCTTTTCCAAATAACTCTGACTGTTATCTCTTTGTGAAACAGCATAATAGCTATTTCAGCTCTGCTACATTAAAAGACATTAGAAAGCAGCCAGAATATTCAAACAACTTTAAACAATATTAATCATTAGTAATTACTAGAGGTATATATTCCTCTGAATGTCCAAGTAGAAATATGAATAGAATATGAAACAAAGACTAAACAAATTTGTTTTACTGTAACGGCAGGTAACAGCTAAACACGTAAAGAGGAAGAAAAACATATGCTAGGAGTTTCTAACAGCGCAACATTTTCTGCATTTTTAACCTTTGTATTCTTAAAAGCCCCCACAGATTTGAGTGGGGTATAACTTTCTTACACTTGTATGAAAGAGACTAAGATGAACAACAAAGATCAAGACATACAAGACAAACAGTAATGTTTATTTTTCACATAATTGTCCACAGATTCTGCATGAACTTGCTTCATGTCATAGGGGGACATGAACTATAAAAGATTTCCCTTTCTCTGATAACCCAATACCGACGAATCTACACTTCCCTTAATCCAACTGTCCAACATATCTTCCAATCCATTATCTTTTATTATTTCTCTAGTTGTTTTCCATATTGTCTGTTCTTAGTGCACTATACCTCCGTTCCTCTTATCCCTTCCCTGACTCTATTTTTCCTCTTTTACAAAAGAGGATTTCTCCAAGAGCTACTATTTAAAGTTAGTCCTGTTGTACCTTTGTTTCTTGCAACCTAAAGGTTGTACCTATCTAGAGGTCAGTAAGGGGATTCCAGGGCTCACTACTGCAACTTTTCACGCTTTCTGCAAACCTGTTCCAATGCTCGGGGTCTAATGCTCCTGTTCCCTGATACCCCTCCTGCTCTAACAATTTAGTACATGCTTTACCTACTGCGTCCTTGCAGTCTTCCATACCTTATCCTCTTTACCAGCAATATTGCTCATGGCTGGCAGCTTATCTTTTAAAAAATCCCTGTGTGTTGCTCTATTTTCTTGGCCTGGTGAGCATGAGTCAATGTCTTGTTTGTTTCAAAATGCAATTGCAGGTAATGTTAGGGGGAAGAAGGGGGTGGTGGTTGGATTCGGGTATTGAGGTGTCGGAAGGGAGGGCAATGATTTGTGGCATTGTAGTCGTGGTACAGACAGAGAAAGATGGGGATGCTATTTGTCTTGATGACAAAGCAAAAGGGGGAGCGCATTTAAAAAAGGAGGTTTGGGGAAAAATTTGGAAGGACAAGTACGTGGAAATCTTTTCCCTTCTTCCTTTGGAGACGTTTAACTTAGATAAGGTGAAGAGGACGGAGTCTAAAAAAGAAGATGAGGAAAAACAGTGCTCGCAACTTATTCTGCAAACCTTCACCATTTGGTTGCAGGCATTTGCGATTTTGGTGGGCGTAGTTGGGGGAAAGGCACTGAAAATTGTTTGGCGTTGTTCTGTTACCTTGATTCTATTGGGGAGGTGTACAGGACCCATGGAGGCCAAGCTAGGCTCCGCTATGACGAGCAATTTTATCAGTGAAAGGCGGTCAGGCCGAATTTCCGGAGGGATCACAAGGATATCAGCCTTTGGTTAAAGGTGATGACGCCATCACGTTATGGGACAACCTTTCAGACTGGTGTCGACACACAGTAGATCCAAAAACACTACGTTATAGTACACAAGAGCCATTGATCCTGCTGATTCTCACCATGCAGGACTGCTGGAGTTGGTTCAGGAACTTACTGAACAGCGACGGAGATAGGGACAGATATTGGTGTTTCTTCATACCGGCTCTATGGTATCATGGCTGCCATGATGGCATCACAGCCCTCAACGAGTCCGGCTGACGCTGCATCGGTTTCATTAGCGAGTTCTGCTTCGGGTCTCGGACCTTGGTTGGCGTCTCCACCTTGCTCTAAGGGAAACCCCAGACTTTTCCAAGGTTTTGTGAATTAGTGCACATTGCATTTCGAGCTCCTGCCACACCTTTTCGTGTCAGATCGTGCCACTGGCACTGGCATGGATCAACCCTAGAGATGAGCGAGCACCGAAATGCTTGGGTGCTCGTTGCTTGAGTCGAACTTTTCGTAATGCTCAAGAGCTCGGGCAGGCTGAGAACGCAATTACTGAAGGGCTGGGAACAGGCCTAGATGTGTAATACAAAAATTGATGCACTACTACTCCCAGCCAGCCACAACTATAATGCACATGGTCAGATGTAGCCCTAAGAAGGAGCGTTGGGTTTCTTGCATAGAGGATCAGGACTGTATAGTGTATATAACTTTCCCTATAGAAGTGGCTGTGCTCGGGGGGGCGTGTCCAGCAGCCATGCTGTAAAGTCGCACGCAGCTTGAGCTCCGCAGAAAACCCCATCATCCTGCACCCATCCTGCCTGCCTGACCCCCCTAAACCGCTCCAGTACTCACCCAAGTCCAGCTGAACACCCGTGGCGAGGCGGAGGGAGCTCCGACGGGCGTCCGACAGAAGAATCCCCAGCCCCGGATCGGGGCCCGCTCCCCAGGCTCCGATACAGCGACTTCCGGTCGGGTGCGGCGGCGAGAGCCCGACGTGCACCAAGAAGACCCGGTGAGAGCGCAGGATCCCCTGAGGATAGCGACGGCTGGGGGTGCGGACCGGGAGGTGGCACCAGCTAGCGGGAGCTCCGGAGAAGCTGTGACACCCCGGACCCGGCTGTCCGAAGTCCCCGCGCTGCACAGGAGGGGGGAGGGGCCGCCGGAGCGGAGCGGGAGCTCCGGAGAGGCTGTGACACCCTGGACCCGGCTGTCCGAAGTCCCCGCGCGGCATAGGAGGGGGGAGGGGCCGCCGTAACGGAGCGGACTCCCGTGCAGTGCCCCAAGCATAACACTCCTGCCCCAGCTCCTTCGGGGGCGCTGGGGAGAGCGGGGAAACCCCGGCCTGACCCTTTCGGGAGCTACACAGACGGGGCTCAGTGCACCACCCCCTTGCCTCGGCAAGCACACCGGAGCCAGAGCCATACAAGGCACACACTGTCTGCCCCACAGCCATAACACCTTACACAGCATCCCAACAAGAGGGGCTGGCAGTTAGCACCCACAATTGAGTGATCCTGCTGCTCAGAGTGCGCAACCACCACCCGCGGATCCAAGTACAGCGGGGGGCACCCCCGGCCACCCACCTCTCTTTAATAAAAAAGCTCCAGAGACCGACGGGCGGCGTACCGTCAAAACGCGGCACCAGACTGCTGGCCTTCAGCCCCTCTCCATACCCCCATCTCAGTTAAAGTGCCACGATTGCACCAGCCGCACCCTGACAGCTGAACCCGTGACCACCGCGGCCTTTCTCCTGGTCGAAACAAACAATAAACGTCAACCACGCCGCGACCGATAAACCGCCTAAGCCACGTATTATAGAAATCTCTGCAATCTAAAGTCCACCTTCCATCTGAAACGGGACGTACTTATACATCTCAAGCCTCCTCGTAAAGGGAGATCCTCCGCTGATCCCCCATCGTATAAAGACCGCAAACATACCTCCGCCGTCCTCCTCCCGCAGGCGGGGCAGCCGCAGGTCCTCCAAGATGAGCCGTAGTACTCCCCCACCGATAACGGAGCGCCTTAGGGCCTTCGTACTTGAGCCAACGACCGATACCCCGCATCAATCGGCTGGACCGGACGTGGGGGTGAACGGGGCTTCGGGGCCCCCCCTTTCCCCGGAGGTCGAGCAGGAGCCGACGCTGAGGCAAGTTACTGTACAGCTCCTGGAAGCAATCCACTCTAGCACCACCTCGTTGACAGGGAAAATTGAGGAAGTCAAAATAGATGTTGGACTTTTGCGGCAAGACATGCATACTCTCAGAAGTAGAGTTGGAGAGGTGGAGACGCGTGTGTCCCAACTCGAGGACACAGTGACGCCGATACCTGGCAAGCTTACAGAACTCGACAAAGCTGCAAACGCCTGGGCCCAACGTGCAGATGACCTAGAAAACAGACTGCGTAGAAATAACCTCCGAATAATAGGCCTGCCGGAACGTGCCGAGGGCCAAGACCCATGTTCGTTCGTGGAAACCTGGCTGAAAGCTCTCCTGCCAGATGCCAAGTTCACCGCAGCCTTTGCCGTTGAGCGGGCCCACAGGGTTCCGGGCCGCCCCCTGCCTCCAGGAGCACCCCCAAGACCGATGCTGGCAAGACTTCTCAGCAGTAAAGATCGGGATATAGCCCTCCAGGCCGCCAGGCGTGCGCAAAACCTCCAATACCAGAACGCTAATATTTCTCTTTTTCCAGACTTTTCTGCTGCTCTCCAGAAAACCAGAGCATCCTTCGTGGCAGTCAAGCGCCGACTGAGAGAGGCCTCCATACCATACTCCATGATGTATCCAGCACGACTTCGCGTGGTCCACAACGAGCGAGCCTCCTTTTTCTCCACTCCAGAGGAAGCCGAGGACTGGCTTAATCGTCTGCCAAGATCCCCCAGACGCCGATGATCTCCTGACAGGTTCACCCGGGGGGGGGGGGGGGGGAGAGTATCTGGACATTCAAGGATGGTCAGTTTAACATCTCTTGCAATACTTGATCCCGTAAATGTACACACTTATGCTTACTCCCTCGCTGCTCCCCCTTCCCTCTCCTCCCCTGTCCCTCCGCCTCCCTTCCTGCCGTCTCTTAATACCACATACCTATATATTGCTTACTTTGTTTAATTACATTGTAGAGTGATAAATAATGAGTAGAATCCGTTATACACAAATGTATATTCTGGCTGACTTGGACACCTACGCCAACCCCTCGTTAGGCAGTGAAAACCCTAAGCTATGTACCTGGGATGATGGGGTTTCAGAGTTTCAGAGTTTCAGAGCTCCAAACAGATTTTATCTGTCTGACTGTGCCCAGAATAACCACCATACTTTAGGTGCACAGTCTTCCCCGTCATCACACGCACGTTTGCGTTACGTTAATGGTTAATATGTTTGCTACACCTAGACGAATTTATATTGACATAATTTCAAGTGTAATTGTTTGGATGAGTTTTTGCAGTACACTGTTCAGCGACAAATTAAGTCATGACCAAAGGGAACAGCCCTGGACTCCTGCTTGGGGGGCTCCGGTAGTGGTCCCTATGCGGGGTCGTCCTTCCCCGACCGGGGATGCCCCCTTGCGTACATATAAAATGGCCGAATTAAATGGCTAACCTAAAGATACTCTCCTGGAATGTGCGGGGTATGGGTGCCCCCAGGAAGCGGTCCATGATCTTCTCATTCATCAGAAATTACAACCCACACATAATATGCCTCCAAGAGACGCACATGATCACAGAGAAAATCGGCCAACTACGGAAACCATGGGTCCAATGGTCCCTACACTCCACACACTCATCCTATGCCAGAGGAGTTTCAATATTAATCCACAAACGGCTAAGATGGGAGCCGGGACGCACAGTCAGGGACCCAGAGGGCAGATACGTTTTTATCCAGGCATGGATAGATTCCCTCCCCTACGTACTTGTGGGAATATACCTCCCCCCTCCGGCCAATATAGCAATCCTTCATCAAGCCGCCCAGTTTGCCTCCCAATACCCCAACGCCACGGTACTATGTATGGGTGACCTGAACCTGGTGCTGGACCCGCAGATGGATAGGCTCGGCGTCCCGCAGGCCCACCCGACCCAGGCTGGCCCCTCGCCCCTGGCACTGCTCCTACAGGAGGTCGGATGGCAAGACGCCTGGAGACTCAGACGACCAGCGGCTCGGGAGTTTTCATGTCACTCAGCCGGCAGGAATGCCCTCTCCCGAATAGACTACTGTCTCGGGAATGCAAGGCTATGCACTGCAATAGCCCACATTGAGTATCTTCCCAGGGGCATATCAGACCACTCCCCCATATACACAGAAATCTCTACATCAGACACATGTGCATATCGGCATAGTTGGCGGGTACATCCATTCTGGTTAAGTCTGTTTGGCACAAACGACAGGATCCATGACCAGCTCGCTGTCTTCCTGGAATTAAATCAGCCAGACGTCGACCCGACACTGCTGTGGGAGACACTGAAGGCCTTTCTAAGAGGCGCTTTAAAATCATCCATCTCATATATAAAAAGGGAATCTTCTATACTAGAACGCGAGATGGCGTCCCAATACGTGCACCTAGAGGCAACCTACATTGCGGACCCATCTGACGAACACAGAGAGCAATGGTTAAGGCAGGGAAGGCAATACCTAATCCACCTACAAGAAAAGGCCCGCAGAGCATCCTTCTTTGCAAAGCAGCGATTCTACGAACTTGGCAATCAGTCCAGTAGCTTACTAGCTCACCTAGTACACCAAAACTCGGCATCACCATCGATACTCCGTATCGTGTCCGAGACAGGTGAGATCCTTCACGAAAAGAAAGCAATAGGAGCGTGTTTTCAGCGTTTCTATAGCGAGCTGTATGCCACTGGACTCCACGCCACGCAGCAAGAACTCGAGAGCTTTCTATCAAGCATTAATTTCCCCACACTTACCCATGACCAGCAGACACTAATAGACGCCCCATTCACACTGGATGAGCTCACGGAGGCTCTTGGGGAGATGTCCAGCGGTAAAGCCCCGGGCCCGGATGGCCTACCAATAGAAGTCTACACAAGGTATCAAGAACTCCTTTTACCCGCACTACTGGCAACATACAACGCAGCCTATAGCAACAATTCCCTGCCCCCATCCTTCTACGAGGCAACTATTGTGCTCATCCTAAAACCGGGGAAGGATGCGCTGGACTGCGGCTCCTACAGGCCCATCTCCCTCCTCAACTCCGACTATAAACTCCTAACCAAAATGTTAGTCCGGCGCCTTAATAACATCATCCTAGATCTGATACATCCGGACCAAACCGGCTTCATGCCGGGCAAATCCACGAGAGAAAACCTGAGGCGAGTCCAGGTGGTAACACAGGTGGGGTCGGAGGGGGAGATGGACTGGGCCCTGGCCTCACTGGATGCCGCTAAGGCCTTTGACTCCATTGAGTGGCCTTTCCTGCTCCAGGCGCTGAAGAGATTTGGGTTCGGAGACAGATTCATTCAATGGATCTCCCTAATATATAAAACGCCCGTGGCGGCAATTTCAGTGAACGGCACCTGTTCCCCATACTTCCCCCTGTTCAGGGGTACGAGACAGGGATGCCCTCTCTCCCCACTTCTCTTCGCCCTGGCTATGGAGCCACTGGCCATTATGCTCCGGACGTGCCCAATCTATCGCGGAGTCGTAATAGGAGATAGGGAGGACCGAGTGGCGTTATATGCCGACGACCTCATGCTCTTTATGTCTGACCCGATGGTGTCCTTGCCCCGCGCCATGGACATCATTAACAAATTTGGACGTTACTCGGGTCTATATATTAATTGGACAAAATCTGCCTTAATGCCAATATCTGTACAAAACCCCCTGCGGCTTACACACTCATTCTGTGGCCTGCAGGTCTCCAATGACTTTAAATATTTAGGAGTCCAAATCACCAACACAACAAACCGGACCCTGGACTTGAACGTGTTTCCTCTGCTGGACCTTTGTAGGTCTAAGTTCAAAGTCTGGGGATCGCTGCCCCTGTCGGTTGCAGGCCGTATCAACCTAATTAAAATGATAGTCCTACCCAAGTGTCTTTACATCCTGCAGCATATCCCAGCGCCAGTCCCGATGAGATTCTTTCGGACTATAAACTCTCTTATGTCCTCGTTTATATGGGGAAGCTCTCGCCCAAAGCTTAAACTCTCTACACTCCAGAGACCCAAGGATAGGGCCGGGTCGGCACTCCCAGACTTATTCCTGTACTACATAGCTGGTCAATTGCTTCACCTAAAATGCTGGCTGAGTGAAGGCCCACTGCCCAACTCCGAGTACCACCTGGCGCATACCCTAAACATCCCCAACCTGTGGCCAGTGCTGGAGTTCCCCACTACAGTGAGGAGTAAGATGCTACCCATTCACAAACTGGCTACGCGAGTTTGGCGAAAGGCCAGAGAAGTGAGCGGGTTCCTCGACATAATCGCAGACATGCCCCTGTGGAGAAATTCTGGGCTGAGGGAGCTACTGCCACTGACTGATTTGGAGACATGGGAACAGTATGGGATTGTTAGCCTGGGTGACTTATACAATTCTAATGTGCTACTATCTTTTGAGCAATTGCAGAACCAATATCAAATACCCCGAACTCATTTCTACAAATACCTGCAGATTCGGCACGCGCTCCAGGCGCAGTTCCCCCCAGCGAACAGCACCATATCCCACTACCCACTAATAGGAGTACTACGATCACAGGGCCCCCGAGGGCTCACCTCAACACTGTACTCTCACCTAATAAATTCAAAGGCAGCTCGGGAGATTCCCCCTGCCCTAACTAAATGGAAATCCTTAATTCCAACATTGACGGACGAAACATTCCAAGAAGCTATAGAATCACCCTTATCGGTCTCACCTTCAGCAAACAACAAAATGACGCAGTTATATATAATCCATCAATGCTATCTTACCCCGGCAAGACTATATAAGATGGGCAGGATCCCATCCACGCAATGTATCCGATGCACATGCATGTACGCTGATTTTTGGCACATGATCTGGGACTGCCCGACAGTCCAGACATACTGGGGCGAGGTGGTCAACTTGCTCTCAGTGGTCCTTGACATCCCGGTTCCCATCACCCCAGAAATATGCCTATTCGGCATTCTCGACGAAGAGCAATGGCAACACTATGACAGAATCTTCTTACGAGAAGTCCTATTTCTAGCTAGAAAAGTTATCGCACTGAGATGGATGGACCGGAGGGGCCCGACCCTGGCACTATGGAGAAAAATTACTAACTCAACTATACCCTATAACAACCTAGTCTACAAAGCACGCAAATGCCCGGACAAATTTGAAAAAGTGTGGGGCCAATGGTGCGATTCACCGCTAACCTTGTTTCCTCCGCAGCCACTTACCATGGCCATAACAGCACTACGCGGACGACGTTAGGGGCCTAGCGGTGCTGTAGCCGGGCCGGGAGTGCCTGGCCGCCCGCCTGGGGGACCATGCCGGAGAACCCCCCCCCGACCCTGATCTATATTACGATGTCTTTCTCCCATAGTCGTCCTTATTCGCAAATGCGCATGCATACCTATAAGTGTACTCCTACATCAGACACATGCCCTCCACTACACACCCCATCGTACTACCCCTTCCCTTCAATAACCACCTTCCCGTATCCCTCCCTTTTCCCTCCCCGCCTCGCGCTCATGGAAAGCACTAGATTGTGTAAACACTGTAGGCTGCATGGTCGACTGGCCTCCAGCCCATATGTATGACTTTGTACTGCAAACGTTTTTCTTTTGTTATTTGACATGATGTTCACTTGTCAATAAAACGAGTTTAAAAAAAAAAAAAAGAAGTGGCTGTGCTCCTACACTCTGTCTAATGCCCTGCAGACACAGAACGGTATAACTGAAGTGGTTCGCAGTAGGCTAGGAATTTAGGAAATATTAGAGAGCAATTTCATGATGAGAGCTGGTTGTACAGCACTGCAGGCTGAGAACGCAATTACTGAAAGGCTGGGAACAGGCCTAGATGCGTAATACAAAAATTGATGCACTACTACTCCCAGCCAGCCCCAACCATAATGCACATGGTCAGATGTAGCCCTAAGAAGGACCGTTGGGGTGTTTGAAGATAGGATCATACTCTAACACTTTCCCTTTGTAGGCAGCTCCTTCCCTAAACTCTGCATAATACACTGCAGACTGAGAACGCTATAGTTGAAATGGCCTGCACAGCCTGAGATGCTTAAAAAAAAAATTGGTGCACTACTGCTCCTAGCCAGCCACAACAGCAATGCACACTATGAAGAGTAGCCCTAAGAAGGACCGGTGGGGTTCTTGAAGACAGGATCCTACTCTAACACTTTCCCTATATCAGCAGCAGCACTTTCCCTAACCTCTGCCAGCATGTGTCTGAGGCGAGCCACGGATGGGACCAGTTTAAGTACTCGGTGGTCACCTGATCTCGCCAGCCACTCACTACTGTGGGGTGGGATAAGGCTGGCACGTCACAGCAGGAAGTGGTAATGCGGGGAAGGAAATGCAATTGACTCGAGTACCGCATGGTGTTCGTCTCGAGTAACGAACATCTCGAGTACCCTAATGCTTGAACGAGCATCAAGCTCGGACAAGTGTGCTCGCTCATCTCTAATCAACCCCCTTTGCGAGCGGAACAATCTCTTGTTGACAATCTTGGTATCTTCATTGAGACTTTTCACCAGGTCTTCGATGAGCCAGGTAGTTCAGCCTCAACCGTATCTCCACTGCGACGCCTCCGTCTAAGTGATCTGATGGTAGGTCAGGTATCAGGAGAAGTCCAGAGAGATTAAACAGGAAAGAAGGCTCTTCCAGACAAACCCCAGAGCCTGGAGACAACTCTTCCTCCCTCAGACTCGGGGATCTCCTCCATCTCGGATCCATCAGAGAGGCAGTCCTGGGTGGGGATGTCCCCTGTCCCTGGTTGAATCTGCCAGTAACCCTGATTCTGTTGGTGGTCCCAGTTCCTGTAGTGGCCCTTTTGGACTCCAGTGCTGCCGGGAACTTTCTGCAACAAAGCTTTGTTGAGCAACATCGGATCCCCATTCAGTGCCTCAGGAGCCCTCTGGTGGTTACTACGGTTGATGGTACTACTCTGTCTGAAGCTATGCAGTGGACCACGAAACCCTTGGAACTAAGGGTTAGTGTTCTCCATTCCGAAAGAATCTCTTTTTCGGTACATCCTGGGGCTACTAGCCCGCTATTTCTGGGCTTACCCTGGCTCCAGGATCCTAATTCTCTTAATTGGAGGACGAGTGAGGAGAGACCTGTCATTCTAGATGCCTGTGTCTTGTTTACCCGGTACGCATTGTTCAAATATCCTCCAGTCCCTAGGGCATTCCGGAGGTGTACTAGGACTATGCAGATATGCTTGACAAAAGAGAGGCTGAATGCCTGCCCCCGCATCGTTCATACGATTGTCTTATTGAGCTAATGCCAGGTACCCTACCACCTCAGGGCAGTTTTTTCCTTGTCTCTCCCAGAGACTCAGGCCACATCCAAGTATGTGAGGGTGAACCTAGAGAAAGGCTTTATTTGCAAATCTCCTTTCCCAGCTGGGGCTGGCTTCTTCTTTGTGAAGAAGGACAGATCTCTGAGGCCTTGCATTGACTACCGAGGTCTGAATGCTATCATGGTGAAAAACAAGTATCCGTTGCTATTGATCTCTGAGCTATGCGACCGCTTGCGGGTGGCTTGGGTCTTAACCAGGCTCGACCTATATGGCGCCTATAACCTCATACATATCCGTGAAGGCGATGAGTGGAAGACAGCCTTTAATACCCATGATGGCTACTATAAATACCTAGTAATGCCATTCAGTTAAAGGGGTTGTCCCGAGGCAGCAAGTGGGTCTATACACTTCTGCTTGGCCATAATAATGCACTTTGTAATGTACATTGTGCATTAATTATGAGCCATACAGAAGTTATAAAAAGTTTTATACTTACCTGCTCCGTTGCTGGCGTCCTCGTCTCCATGGTGCCGACTAATTTTCGCCCTCCGATGGCCAAATTAGCCGCGCTTGCGCAGTCCGGGTCTTCTCCTCTTCTCTATGGGGCTCCGTGTAGCTCCGTGTAGCTCCGCCCCGTCACGTGCCGATTCCAGCCAATCAGGAGGCTGGAATCGGCAATGGACCGCACAGAAGCCCTGCGGTCCATGAAGACAGAGGATCCCGGCGGCCATCTTCAGCAGGTGAGTATGAAGACGCCGGACCGCCGGGATTCAGGTAAGCGCTGTGCGGGTGGGTTTTTTAACCCCTGCATCGGGGTTGTCTCGCGCCGAACGGGGGGGGGGTTTAAAAAAAAAAAAAACCCGTTTCGGCGCGGGACATCTCCTTTAAGTCAATGCTCTAGGGGTATTTCAGGATAAAGTCAATAATATTTTTCGGGACTTTCTTCATCTATGTGTGGTTGTGTACCTGGATGACATCATGATTTTTTTCATTGACATTCACATCCACCAAAGACAGGTCCGTACGGTTCTCCAACGTTTGAGAGCAAACTGTCTCCTAGCCAAGTTAGAGAAGTGTCTCTTTGAACGAGACCCGCTTCCTTTTCTTAGCTGCATAGTTTCATAACGAGGTTTGGAGATGGACTGAAAGAAAGTGTCGGCGGTTTTGAATTGGCCTCGTCCTTCGGGACTCAGAGCTGCTCAGCGTTTTTGAGTGTTTGCCAATTTCTATCGGCAATTGATACCGCATTTCTCTTCTCTGACAATGCCTATATTTGCCCTCACAAGAAGCACTGGCCTCCAGAGGTAGAATCTGCCTTCCAGGCTCTTATGGAGGCATTTTTTACATCAACCAGAGTAGGGGAAACAAATTTTTCTTGAGGTCGATGTATCCTTATCTGGAGCATGGGTGGTCTTACTGCAAAAAGCCACATCTGGCAAAAAGGGAACCTATGGGTTAATCTCAAAATCATTTTCACCTGCAGAATGGAACTACCCCATTGGGGATTGGGAGCTGTTGGCCATTAAAATGGAGTTAGAGTTCTGGCGATGTTTACTAGTGGGAGCCTCTCATCCTATAATAATTTACACGGATAACAAAAATTTGACATGCATTCAGACCACTCAACGACTCAACCCTCAGCAGGTCTCTGTTTTTTGCGTGTTTTGATTTTCTTTTGTATTTTCGACCTGCTGCTCGGAATATCAAAGCTTTCTAGAGCCTTCGACTGTAGCAACCTAGAAGAGACTCCCCAGTACATCATCAACCCTGCTAGATTGATAAAAGTAGCAGCGGTCCGGTTAAGAAATGTGCCACCAGGAAGAACCTTTGTACCCGTGTGAGGGTATATGTATATATTGCCATATGTTTTTTATGCTTTTATACCTGTATGCAAGTTCTATTCAATTCTAAAATGAGAAAAACTTAATACGTCGCCTTACATCAGATATTCCAAAGGCCTTGCAAGGCGAAGACAAAATGTATCTTGAACACCGCAAGGAAGAACCGGATACGAAGGCCGTGTGCTTGGCTGTTTTCCCAGAAGCGCCGTATCTAGATAACGACTGTTTAACTACGTATATAACCATCACTGCCTCAGGCGGAAATCCGGACTTTACATATATGGTTATGCGGTGAATTTGAGCCAATGAGACCATTACCCATTCCTAGTTATGTGACCAAAGGGTATAAGACCCCATGCAATCTGTAATAAAGTGCGCAGTTATGTCCCCGTGTGAAGAACTATACCAGACCTCCGTGTGTGGTGTCTCTTCTTTACCGCCGGCAGCGGGGCATTGGGGTGGGCCTGATTGGTGCTGTACGCAGAAATTTCCCTGACAGTTAGCGCCCAACATTGTGGGGCGGTAAAACCGGAGCCGTGCAGTGCAGTCCACCCGGATCCACGCCACGGGGAAGCCGTCCTGCTGCAAACCGAGCCTGATCAACTCACAGAACTCCAGGTAAGACCGGCATATATTTATGTTGTGTTTTACGCTGAGTGTCTTGCAGTGGGAGGGACTATCTGTGTTTTATGACCGGACAGGTTGGGTTAAGAGTTCTACACGGTAACTCATGGGCTTTGGGTTTGCCGTCACGGACCACTGACCGTGATAAGCGCACCAATCACCCATCCAGGGACTAGTCACTACTCTATTTGTTGCTGAAGTCCATAGTGTTTTAACGATAGTGGAGATTGTTGTATCTGCAGGATTTTTTTCTCTTTCTTTTCATTTAGTCTCATAGGAGAAGGGACCCGCGGTTGTTTTGCTCTATATATGGGGCTAACGATTTGATTTCAGAGGGATGCATTTTGTGAGACAGGCTTCATAGGAGAAGGGACTCTCGGTTGTTTTGCTCTATATATGGGGCTAACGATTTGATTTCAGAGAGATGCATTCTATGGGGCTGGTTCCATAGGAGAAGAGACCTTCGGTTGTTTTGCCATATATAAGGGGCTAACAATTTGGTTTAAGAAGGATACATTCTATAGAGCTTGTTATTATTATTGTTGTTGTTGTTCTAATATGCGTAAGACCTTATTAAAGTAGACGGATCCCCTAATGGGCCGCCGCCGTGCGGATCAATTGATGGAGGAGAGACAAGGGTCCCAATTTGTAAAATGTAAGAAAACTCTTATGAAAATGTGTAACAAGGACCCGCACGGTAGATTACAGCATGGTGACTGGGAGGAGGTCTTTAGGACCAAGAAGGGCACTTTGAAAGACCAAGGGTTGCTAGAAAGTGCTGAAGTGAGGAGGAGAGAGACAGTCAGAGAAAGTTAAGTATGTACACATTATTTGTTTAAGAAAGTATCAGTAAGTGAAATGTTGGAAAGTACAGTAAGTGATCAAGAGGGTGTCTGGAGAGTGTCTACTGAAGGTTACATTGGCAGTTAGGTAGGGAGAGAAGTATGGGGAACAAGCAAAGTCGAGAAGGTTACAAAGCATGTGATTTGTTGGCAGAGAGACAGAAAAGGTGTATAATTCTAGGTGGATAGATATAGATGTATGTGTGTGTGTGTATATATGTATATATGTACAAATGGTTAACTGAGCTAGCTTTTAGTGGGAGAAGGATTGTTTACTTGAAGCTGCAGCTTGTGTCTAGCTTCCAAGGGCAAGAGATAACAGAGCGAGAGAGAATGTAATACTAACCCTGGAAAGTAGCCTTGTTTGCTGGAATGGAATGGAAGCTTGTAATGAATCTAATGAATTATACTGTCTTAGAAGGCAGGAAATATAGCAATTTCTAAGGTATATTTTTACTGGGTTCTGAGGTCACAAATGGACACGTCTTGGTCTCTAACATACAGGTGTAAGAAAGTTATACCCCACTCACATCCATATTTTAAGAATACAGGGGTTGAAAATGAAGAACATGTTGCACTGTCAGAAGGTCCCAGCATATGTATTAATTATGAGTTCAAATGCAGGGAATAGTAAAACTAAAACAACTTTGTTCAGTTTGTGAATGCATATTCGCAGAGAGATAACAGTTATTTTGCAAAGGTGGGGGCTTTCAGACCACACTAAGCTCAGGGTCACATACAGAGAAGGAAAGGAAGGGGGGCTGAAAGATACCCACAGATTCTAAAGTACTTCAGTGTTTAATATAGCATATAATAGCTTCAGTAGATAAGAAAGATAGAATGTCTCTCAGCAAACTTTTTCACATAATTTGTCAAAAATAGCGCTCATTCACAATCTCATCTCAATAGAATCATGTACTTTATAACATTATAACACTCACCTCAATGTTTTTCAACTGATGTATGTATGTTTATCACACCTTTTATCTGCACATCTATATGTACTGGTACACCTTCAATGGGGGGTGACGGGGCAGACTTGAGCGCATGGATGGATGAGAGTTAATGACCAGTGTTCAGGCTGTGATGAATGTAAAATGTGTAATGCAGATATTGACTGGGGATAAAAATCCCCCCCCCCATGCATAAGACTTTACTTGGTTGTGATGTGGACATGCAGACTGTTGAGCTTAGATGAAGGTGTGAAGAAAGAAGCAAGCAGCCAGTATCGTAGGGGTGGAGCTAGATGATGTAAAAGTACGTAATGGGTCATCCCTCTTGTCCACAAGGGAGGGGGTGAGAATCTTGAGCAGCTAGTAAAAGTTTGTTTTTTTTCCACAAATTTGATAAGACATTGCAGGCAGGATCAGATTAATAATGAATTTGCTTAAAGAACATCACATTTCAAATATCAATAGATGTTTTTAGATTATTCTGCCCTGATGTAACTCATGTCTCTGTTATTGGTGCTAACATCTTACAGGCCTTATCTGCATCCATCAAATCTTTTTCCAATATTGTACCACCTTGAACCCGGCTACTCTTCTTCCAATTGAGTACCCTGGTTCAAAGGGGGGGGGGGGGGAGAAGGCATAGGTGATCTAGGTATTGCAAATCAGCCATTTTTAAATTATTTGCAACAAGATTCTGATCTTTTTGAAATAGAATATCAGCCTGATTGTCAAGCATTGATGCAACAAGAAAATTTAAGTTTTAAAAAGTTACTGAAAGCCCTTGTTAACAATGCATATTTTGAGTTGTTTTTTTATAGATGGTCTCAGGGTGATTGACGACTCCACACTGGATATGCAGTGGTCACACAACAAGATGTCCTAAAAGCAGAAGCTCTGCCTCCGCATGTCTCAGTACAAGAAGCGGAACTGAAGACCCTCACTGAGGCGTGTAGAGTGGCAGAAGGTAAGACGGCAAACATTTACACTGACTCCCAGTATGCATTTGGCATAGCTCATGATTACGGCCCAACATGGAAGGCCAGACAGTTTTTTACCTCAGCAGGACAACCAATTGAGAAGGGTGCAGCGGTGCTGAGTCTCACAGAGGCCCTACTTCTACCTAACAAAGTGGAAAGCTCACACCAATTCCTACATCGGAGAAACAAGAGGCAACGCCATCACAGACCACACAGCAAAGGCAGTGGCCCTCAAGCCGTGGAAGAAAAGAAGAAAAGAAGAATTTGACAATAACTTTGGACTTTGACTAAAAACTTTGGACTTTGACTAAAAACTTTGGACTTTGATAAAAACTTTGGACTTTGATATGCTAAGGACTTTACAGTTAGAAGCCAGCAAGGAAGAAAAGGAAAAATGGACTAAAAAGGGACGGAGTATGATGAACAGTCAACAGAACTTGCCTACCACGGTCCCAGTGCCCCATGATGGCCCAGCTGATGCACGAAAAGACGCACCTCTCAAAGCAGCAATGATGTCGACGCTTGAACAAGGACGGGTGGCTCTTGGGTTTTCTGTAGCTGCTGCATCATTTGTCCAATTTTGCATGATCTTTGCCATAAGCAACAGGGCAGAAGTAAAATTTGCCACATAACACTTGCCGAGGCCACACTACTAGAGATGAGCGAGCACCAAAATGCTCGGGTGCTCGTTACTCGGGACGAAATTTCCGCGATGCTCGAGGGTTTGTTTCGAGTAACAAACCACATTGAAGTCAATGGGTGACCCAAGCATTTTTGTATATCGCCGATGCTCGCTAAGGTTTCCATTTGTGAAAATCTGGGCAATTCAAGAAAGTGATGGGAACAACACCGCAACGGATAGGGCAGGCGAGGGGCTACATGTTGGGCTGCATCTCAAGTTCCCAGGTCCCACTATTAAGCCACAATAGCGGCAAGAGTGGGGCCCCCCCCTCCCAACAATTTTTACTTCTGAAAAGCCCTCATTAGCAATGCATACCTTAGCTAAGCACCACACTACCTCCAACAAAGCACAATCACTGCCTGCATGACACTCAGCTGCCACTTCTCCTGGGTTACATGCTGCCCAACCCCCCCCCCCCCCCGCACGACCCAGTGTCCACAGCGCACACCAAAGTGTCCCTGCGCAGCCTTCAGCTGCCCTCATGCCACACCACCCTCATGTCTATTTATAAGTGCGTCTGCCATGAGGAGGAACCGCAGGCACACACTGCAGAGGGTTGGCACGGCTAGGCAGCGACCCTCTTTAAAAGGGGCGGGGCGATAGCCCACAATGCTGTACAGAAGCAGTGAGAAATATAATCCTGTGCCACCGCCATCAGGAGCTGCACACGTGGGCATAGCAATGGGGAACCTATGTGCCACACACTATTCATTCTGTCAAGGTGTCTGCATGCCCCAGTCAGACCGTGGTTTTTTATAAATAGTCACAGGCAGGTACAACTCCGCAATGGGAATTCGGTGTGCACCCACAGCATGGGTGGCTCCCTGGAACCCACCGGCTGTACATAAATGTATCCCATTGCAGTGCCCTGGACAGCAGAGCTAACGTCAGATTAAATGCAGGTGGGCTTCGGCCCACACTGCATGCCCCAACCTGACCGGGGTTTTTAATTCATAGACACAGGCAGGTACAACTCCCTATTGTGAAGTCCCTGTGGACCGACAGCATGGGTGGGTACCAGGAAGCCACCGGCGGTACATAAATATATCCCATTGCATTGCCCATCACACCTGAGGTAATGTCATGTTTAATGCAGGTGGGCTTCGGCCCACACTGCATGCCCCAGTCAGACTGGGGTTCTTTAGAAGTGGACACGTGCAGTTACAACTCCGTGTGGACCGACAGCATGCGTGGCTCCCTGGAACCCCCCGGCGGTACATAAATATATCCCATTGCATTGCCCATCACAGCTGAGGTAATGTCATGTTTAATGCAGGTGGGCTTCGGCCCACACTGCATGCCCCAGTCAGACTGGGGTTCTTTAGAAGTGGACACATACAGTTACAACTCCGTGTGGACCGACAGCATGGGTGGCTCCCTGGAACCCACCGGCGGTACATAAATATATCCCATTGCATTGCCCATCACAGCTGAGGTAATGTCATGTTTAATGCAGGTGGGCTTCGGCCCACACTGCATGCCCCAGTCAGACTGGGGTTCTTTAGAAGTGGACACATGCAGTTACAAATCGGTGTGGATCGACAGCATGGGTGGGTGCCAGGAAGCCACCGGCGGTACATAAATATATCCCATTGCAGTGCCCAGCACAGCTGATGTAACGTCAGCTTTAATGCAGGTGGGCAAAAAATTAATTGGATTACACTGTAGGCGAGGGCCCCAAAAAATTGGTGTACCAACAGTACTAATGTACGTCAGAAAAATTGCCCATGCCCAACCAAGAGGGCAGGTAAAACCCATTAATCGCTTTGGTTAATGTGGCTTAATTTGTAACTAGGCCTGGAGGCAGCCCAGTTAAAATAAAAATTGGTTCAGGTGCAAGTTTCAACGCTTTAATGAGCATTGAAACGTATAAAAATTGTTTACAAAAATTATATGCCTGAGTCTTGTGGGCCTAAGAAAAATTGCTCGTTCGGTGTGATTACGTCAGGTTTCAGGAGGAGGAGCAGGAAGAGGAGGATGAATATTATACACAGATTGATGAAGCTAAAAGGTCCACGTTTTTGATGGTGATAGAGAACAATGCTTCCATCCGCCGGTGCAGCCTACGTATTGTTTAGGTATCGCTGCTGTCCGCTGGTGGAGAAGAGAAGTCTGGGGAAATCCAGGCTTTGTTCATCTCGATGAGTGTAAGCCTGTCGGCATTGTCGGTTGACAGGCGTTTACGCTTATCTGTGATGATTCCCCCAGCCGCACTAAACACCCTCTCTGACAAGACGCTAGCTGCAGGACAAGCAAGCACCTCCAGGGCATACAGCGCGAGTTCAGGCCACGTGTCCAGCTTCGACACTAAGTAGTTATAGGGGGCAGAGACGTCACGGAGGACGGTCGTGTGATCGGCTATGTACTCCCTCACCATCCTTTTACAGTGCTCCCGCTGACTAAGCCTTGACTGGGGAGCGGTGACACAGTCTTGCTGGGGAGCCAGAAAGCTGTCAAAGGCCTTAGAGAGTGTTCCCCTGCCTGTGCTGTACATGCTGCCTGATCTCCGCGCCTCCCCTGCTACCTGGCCCTCGGAACCGCGCCTTCGGCCACTAGCGCTGTCGGATGGGAATTTTACCATCAGTTTGTCCGCCAGGGTCCTGTGGTATAGCATCACTCTCGAACCCCTTTCCTCTTCGGGTATGAGAGTGGAAAGGTTCTCCTTATACCGTGGGTCGAGCAGTGTGTACACCCAGTAATCCGTAGTGGCCAGAATGCGTGTAACGCGAGGGTCACGAGAAAGGCATCCTAACATGAAGTCAGCCATGTGTGCCAGGGTACCTGTACGCAACACATGGCTGTCCTCACTAGGAAGATCACTTTCAGGATCCTCCTCCTCCTCAGGCCATACACGCTGAAAGGATGACAGGCAAGCAGCATGGGTACCCTCAGCAGTGCGCCAAGCTGTCTCTTCCCCCTCCTCCTCATCCTCCTCATGCTCCTCCTCCTCCTCCTCAACGCGCTGAGATATAGAAAGGAGGGTGCTCTGACTATCCAGCGACATACTGTCTTCCCCCGCCTCTGTTTCCGAGCGCAAAGCATCTGCCTTTATGCTTGGCTGGGAACTTCTCAAGAGGCATAGCAGAGGAATGGTGACGCTAATGATTGCAGCATCGCCGCTCACCATCTGGGTAGACTCCTCAAAGTTTCCAAGGACCTGGCAGATGTCTGCCAACCAGGCCCACTCTTCTGTAAAGAATTGAGGAGGCTGACTCCCACTGCGCCGCCCATGTTGGAGTTGGTATTCCACTATAGCTCTATGCTGCTCATAGAGCCTGGTCAACATGTGGAGCGTAGAGTTCCACCGTGTGGGCACGTCGCACAGCAGTCGGTGCAGATGAAACCGATGTTGCAGGGTGCGCAGGGTGGCAGCGTCCGTGTGGGACTTGTGGAAATGTGCGCAGAGCCGACGCACCTTTCCGAGCAGGTCTGACAAGCGTGGGTAGCTTTTCAGAAAGCGCTGAACCACCAAATTAAAGACGTGGGCCAGGCATGGCACATGCGTGAGGCTGCCGAGCTGCAGAGCCGCCACCAGGTTACGGCCGTTGTCACACACGACCATGCCCGGTTGGAGGCTCAGCAGCGCAAGCCAGCGGTCGGTCTGCTCTGTCAGACCCTGCAGCAGTTCGTGGGCCGTGTGCCTCTTCTCTCCTAAGCTGAGTAGTTTCAGCACGGCCTGCTGACGCTTGCCCACCGCTGTGCTGCCGTGCCGCACGACACCGACTGCTGGCGACGTGCTGCTGCTGACACATCTTGATTGCGAGACAGAGGTTGCGTAGGATGAGGAGGAGGAGGAGGAGGGTGGTTTAGTGGAGGAAGCATACACCGCCGCAGATACCACCACCGAGCTGGGGCCCGCAATTCTGGGGGTGGGTAGGACGTGAGCGGTCCCAGGCTCTGACTCTGTCCCAGCCTCCACTAAATTCACCCAATGTGCCGTCAGGGAGATATAGTGGCCCTGCCCGCCTGTGCTTGTCCACGTGTCCGTTCTTAAGTGGACCTTGGCAGTAACCGCGTTGGTGAGGGTGCATACAATGTTGCGGGAGACGTGGTCGTGCAGGGCTGGGACGGCACATCGGGAAAAGTAGTGGCGACTGGGAACTGAGTAGCGCGGGGCCGCCGCCGCCATCATACCTTTGAAAGCCTCCGTTTCCACAACCCTATACGGCAGCATCTCCAGGCTGATAAATTTGGCTATGTGCACGTTTAACGCTTGAGCGTGCGGGTGCGTGGCAGCGTACTTGCGCTTGCGCTCCAACACTTGCGCTTGCGACGGCTGGACGGTGCGCTGAGAGACATTGGTGGATGGGGCCGAGGACAGCGGAGGTGAGGGTGTGGGTGCAGGCCAGGAGACGGTAGTGCCTGTGTCCTGAGAGGGGGGTTGGGTCTCAGTGGCAGGTTGGGGCACAGGGGGAGAGGCAGCGGTGCAAACCGGAGGCGGTGAACGGCCTTCGTCCCACCTTGTGGGGTGCTTGGCCATCATATGTCTGCGCATGCTGGTGGTGGTGAGGCTGGTGGTGGTGGCTCCCCGGCTGATCTTGGCGCGACAAAGATTGCACACCACTGTTCGTCGGTCGTCTGCACTCTCAGTAAAAAACTGCCAGACCTTTGAGCACCTCGGCCTCTGCAGGGTGGCATGGCGCAAGGGGGGCGCTTTGGGAAACAGTTGGTGGATTATTCGGTCTGGCCCTGCCTCTACCCCTGGCCACCGCACTGCCTCTTGCAACCTGCCCTGCTGCTGCACTTGCCTCCCCCTCGGAAGACCTGTCCTCAGTAGGTGTAGCAAACCAGGTGGGGTCAGTCACCTCATCGTCCTGCTGCTCTTCCTCCGAATCCTCTGTGCGCTCCTCCCTCGGACTTACTGCCCTTACTACTACCTCACTGATAGACAACTGTGTCTCATCGTCATCGTCCTCCTCACCCACTGAAAGCTCTTGAGACAGTTGCCGGAAGTCCCCAGCCTCATCCCCCGGACCCCGGGAACTTTCCAAAGGTTGGGCATCGGTCACAACAAACTCCTCCAGTGGGAGAGGATTCGGAACCATTGCTGCCCATTCTGGGCAGGGGCCCGAGAACAGTTCCTAGGAGTCTGCCTGCTCCTCAGAATGTGTCATTGTAATGGAGTGAGGAGGCTGGGAGGAAGGAGGAGCAGCAGCCAGAGGATTCAGAGTTGCAGCTGTGGACGGCGCAGAATTCTGGGTGGTCGATAGATTGCTAGATGCACTTTCTGCCATCCACAACAGGACCTGTTCACACTGCTCATTTTCTAATAAAGGTCTACCGCGTGGACCCATTAATTGTGAGATGAATGTGGGGACGCCAGAAACGTGCCTCTCTCCTAATCCCACAGCAGTCGGCTGCGATACACCTGGATCAGGAGCTCGGCCTGTGCCCACACCCTGACTTGGGCCTCCGCGTCCACGTCCTCTAGGCCTACCCCTCAGCATGCTGTATTACCAGTAGTGCAGAAACAGAACGCTGTAATTAAATGTGCCGCTTATTGGCCTGTGGTTGGAGGCTGACTTTGCTTACGGAACGCACAGCAGAGGCAGAAAAGAATTTTGCGCAAGCCTGCTGTAACACTTAGCTGGCTGCGTATGAATTAGGACAACTACCCCCAGCAGAGACGCAATACAGTCAGGACGGTCACAGGCAGCCCAAATAGATTTTTTTTCCCAAATTTTTTTGGAAAAGCCCACTGCCTATATAGACTGGATATGTCTTTCACTGTCCCTGCCTCACCACCACTACTGGCCGTGGACTATGTAAAATTACTGCAGGACGCAATGCTCTGGACGCAATGCTCTGCACGGCCGATATACAAAAAAAAAAAAAATGTGCAACACTGCAAAAAGCAGCCTCAACAGTACTGCACACGGTCAGATGTGGCCCTAAGAAGGACCGTTGGGGTTCTTGAAGCCTAAAATCAATCCTAACGCTCTCCCTATAGCAGCTCCGGTATCAGCAGCACTTTCCCTGATCTCTGTCAGAATGCATCAGTGGCGAGCCGCGGGAGGGGCCGATTTATATACTCGGGTGACACCTGATCTCGCCAGCCACTCACTGCAGGGGGGTGGTATAGGGCTTGAACGTCGCAGGGGAAAGTTGTAATGCCTTCCCTGTCTTTCTATTGGCCAGAAAAGCGCGCTAACGTCTCAGAGATGAAAGTGAAAGTAACTCGAACATCGCGTGGTGCTCGCCTCTAGTAACGAGCATCTCGAACACGCTAATACTCGAACGAGTATCAAGCTCGGACGAGTACGTTCACTCATCTCTACACTCTACCCATTTCAGTGATTGCAAATTGGCTACACTCAGCTCCCACTTGTTGGGAAGCATGAATATGTGCTTTTTGTTGATTTCTTTTTCAGGTTGGAGACCTACTCTGTTACCAAGGTAAATAAGCAGGTAACCGCAAAGAAGCTCATGAATGAGGTAATCTGCAGATACGGGGTACCCGAAGTGATTGAGTCAAACAAAGGTACACACTTCACAGGTGAAATAGTGCAGCACATCATGTCTGCTCTGGGTATATTCCAGGCTTTTCACACACCCTACCATCCACAGAGTAGTGGGAAAGTAGATACAAAAGGCAATGAAGAAAACGGGCAAATCTTGAATTGAGTGTCTTCCATTAGTTCTTTCCCAGGAGGGTATATGCCACAGTAGCTGAGTTTGGGGAATGATTTTCTTGTTAATTTTGTCATAGGTCTCTCCAAGGAATTGTCAGTAACGCATTCTGCAGTCTCTGCTTTTCTCCCAGGTCCTACAGATGAGTGTCACAATCTGAAACCAGGTGACAGGGTCTATGTGAAAACGTTTGAAAAAGAAACCCAGTTTAAAGATCCTTACCAGATGTTGCTCACCACCCCAACTGCAGTCAAGCTTGAAGGAAAGCCCACTTGGATCCACACCTCGCACTGCAAAAAGGCCCTGGGTCCCAGAGCACAGAACTCATGATCCTGCATATCCTTTACATGCTATAATGTGGTACAATTCCTCTAACACACACCTTTGACTACTGTACACTAGCCCCCATTTCAGGGATCAGAACAAATTAATACAATCAAACATGCAATATGAAGACTACACTGAAGGTGAGAATCTAACACCGCATCGTGCTAAGAGAGAAGTTGACGCTCCAGGTGGTAACTTTGATCCACATGTATACATAGATGCAATTGGAGTGCCAAGGGGGGTGCCAGATGAATTTAATTCTAGAGATCAGGTTAAAGCAGGTTTTGAGTCCTTATTTGCTATTGTCACTGTTAATAATAATGTAGATTGGATGAATTATATCTATTACAATCAGCAGAGGTTTGTAAACTACACCAGGGATGCTTTGCAAGGGTTAGCTGACCAGTTAGGGCCCACTGCATCCATGGCGTTCCAAAATAGAGTGGCCCTGGATATGATTTTAGCAGAAAGAGGTGGGGTATGTAACTTCCTGTACGTGTATTTTCCCTTTGATCAATAAGAGTATGAGTAAGGGACTGGATAATGTGACACTAACATTTTCCTTGTTTGAAAAAGATGAAGAGCCTTTCCAATAATGCCAACCACGTATGTTACCAGAAGAATGGAGAAATGTACTAGTACTGCGTCTGCCCCGATCTTCTAAGATGGATTGTCAGTGGACTTCCCATTTGCCTAGGGATAGTGCAGAAGACCTTAGGTTCGAGCGAGGGCACACTCTGCGGGGTGTTAACTTGTACAGATAGAGGGTATGGATGTCCGGAAATGAGCCCAGGGAATCCATGGCCTCCTTCTGAGGTGAGGTAGGGATCCCCCCTCCTAGAAGTAGGCTGTTATGGGCAGTGGGGAAACCCTGACGCAAGGGAGAGGCGACCGAGGAAGAGTGCAAGGTCTGGTGCTTGATCTCCATATTAAGTTTTTAGGGGGGTTTGTGAGGGTATATGTATATATTGCCATATGTTTTTTATGCTTTTATACCTGTATGCAAGTTCTATTCAATTCTAAAATGAGAAAAACTTAATACGTCGCCTTACATCAGATATTCCAAAGGCCTTGCAAGGCGAAGACAAAATGTATCTTGAACACCGCAAGGAAGAACCGGATACGAAGGCCGTGTGCTTGGCTGTTTTCCCAGAAGCGCCGTATCTAGATAACGACTGTTTAACTACGTATATAACCATCACTGCCTCAGGCGGAAATCCGGACTTTACATATATGGTTATGCGGTAAATTTGAGCCAATGAGACCATTACCCATTCCTAGTTATGTGACCAAAGGGTATAAGACCCCATGCAATCTGTAATAAAGTGCGCAGTTATGTCCCCGTGTGAGGAACTATACCAGACCTCCGTGTGTGGTGTCTCTTCTTTACCGCCGGCAGCGGGGCATTGGGGTGGGCCTGATTGGTGCTGTACGCAGAAATTTCCCTGACACCCGAGGCTAAAAGAAGGAAGGTGTTATCCTGGGGCCACGGGTCAAGGTTAGCTGGACACTCCAAACTCCAGAAGACCAACGAGCTCATCCGCCGGCAGTTCTAGTGGACGTCCATTGGTCAGGATATCTAGTATTTTGTATCTGACTGTACCTCTTGTGCTCAAAGCAAAGCGATGAAGGTGAGGCCCACGGGTCTTCTTTGACCACTACCAATACCTGGGGCTACATGGCAACCTATTGCCATCACTTTCATCACAGATCTACCATCCTCCAAAAAGTGTACCATTATATGGGTTTTGGGGACCGCTTCTCCAAAATGGCTCACTTTCTGCCTTTGCCTGGTCTGCCGTCTGTTTGTCAATTGGCTGAGAGGTTTATTGAACACATTTTCTGTCTTCATTGCCTTCCCAAACATATTGTTTCAGACACAGGAGTAAAATTTACCTCTCTGCAGGTTGATGGGCATATCACTGGACTTCTCCTCGTCCTAGCACCCACAATCCAACAAACAGGTGGAGCTGGTGAACCAAGTTCTGTCCAGGTATCTCTGCCACTTCACCAATGCCCATCATAATGATTGGGTTAGTCTTCTCTTACCACCAAAGGGTTAGTGATTCCTCTAAGACCTCCCCCTTCTTCATTGTCTATGGACAGCAAAACAGGATTCCCCTGCTCATCTCTACCACTTCAGAGGTTCCAGTGGCAGCATCTTCAGTGGAGAGTTTTGCTAGGATATGGCTAGAGACCAAGAGGAACCTTGAAAAATCGGTGGTAGTCATGAAGAGGTTTGCTGATCGCAAGCAAAGGCAGACACTCAATTTTGTGCCTGGTGATAAAGCCTAGCTCTCCTCAAAGAACATTAGGTTAAGAGTAGCATCTTACAAGTTGGCTCCACAGTTTTTAGGGCCGTTCGAGGTACTAGAGAGAATTAACTCCAATTGCTACAGGTTCAGACTCCTTCCCTCCCTGCGTATACTGAACTCATTCCATGTCTCCCTGCTCAAGCCCCTGGTACTCAATAAGTTTTCCAAAAAACCCAGACCAGTGTCATCTCAGATCGTTGCTGAGAACACCTTCGAGGTCAAGATCATTCTGAATGTCAAGAGGGAAAGGATAGATTGGAAGGGTTTTGGTCCTGAGGGGAGGTCATGGGAGCCTTCTGAGAATATCAATGACCCACGCCTCATTCAGGATTTTTTTCAAAGAATTGGCAGCAGGAGAGGGGGATTAAAGTGTGCGAAGGCTTACCAGGCATACGACAAATGGAAGGAGGGCCTTTCTTGAGGCATCTGGATGGGACGTTTTAAAATTTCAGTTTAGGGCTTTTTTCGGCAAAGTACTGGCTGATTTGGATTGGGGGGGGGTTCATCTCATTCCTTTTGTATTGGTGTGACTACTGAACTTTGGAATGGGATTAAGTCTGGAGATTGTGAGGTAGATAGGGTGCTGGGAATCTTACCGATATAACTCTTATGTTCGACCAGAGGGGTAGTTTGATGGGCTGACTTAGGCGGCAGATTGGGCTGAGAGCAGATGTGGGGGAGGGAGGGGTCGATGGCAGTGTTGATTTAGGGGGCTTTATTTTAATAAGACTGGCATGCAGCATAGGGGTGAGGATACATTTTTAATAAGAATTTTCTACGCAGGACGGGATTCCACAGCTCTTGTATGGATTCTAGGCTATTTGTTCGTTTTTTGTGCAGCGGAAAGAGCGAGGGTGTAGCCCAATTGAAGGCAAATTGGATTTCTGGAGGAGATCGCAGTCATTCGGTGGCTGGGGTTCTGGGGAATGAAGTGGTGTAGAGTGTTGCCGGAAGTGAATGGCTTTGTGATAAGGGACAGTGTGTCTGAGGTGCTGATTCTGCATGTGGCAGGGAATAACCTCGGCAGCCGCTCGGCTATGAAACTGCGGAGGGACATTCAGTATGGTTTTTTACATCTGTGTGCCCTCTACCCAAGCATGATTGTGGTGTGGCCAGAGATTGTTCCTTGGAAGTGCTGGAGGATGGCTTGGTTGGTGGAAAAGCTCAACAAGGCCAGAATCAAATTGAACCGTCACATTTTGGCATTTGTGGTGAAGAATGGGGGGCTGAGGGTCAGACATGTAGACCTTGAGTCGGGTTTGGGTAATTTCTGGCGTAATAACGAAGTGCACCTGAATGACATAAAGATTGATCTGTGGGCCCTGGCGGTGCAAGGCAGAATAGAGAGAAAGCTGTCTGCGGTGGCGGCTGTGCATGCTTAGGTGGTAAGCCATGCTGGTAGTGCCGAGTGGTGGGTCCTTGGAGTTGGTTTTGTATTTGGTGGAGGGGGAGGCTGCAGAGTACGGCCTCACCTTGAGTACTCCCTCCTTGATGTTATTTTGGTGTCTGGTGCTGTGTGACATGGACTATGGGGGGGAATCTCTCCCGGACAACATTCTACGTTAATTTTAGCCACTTAAGGTGGCAAGTGGTGTCCCCGAACCAGTTAGTACAGTTGGGGGCAAGGTTCTGCTTTACCTAAGTTATTTTTTAAGCACAAGATTTTGTGGCTCTAAAGACCTTCCCTCATATTTTTTTTATGGCAGAGTAAGATTGTGGTTTTTATAGTTGTAATATGTTTAATAAAATGGCTGCTGTGGCCAATTTAATCCAAAAATGGTGTGTGGTATTTATTAGTTCTGGGAGGTGAGATAATAAAGTTGGCCATAGTAGTGAGGGACTCTAACCTATCCAGGTCATGCATGCATAACCAGGAACTAGTTAAAGTGTGCACACACACGGAGGAAGGGACAAGAGTGTTAGACACCAGCTCAATAATTCCATACCTGTGGAAGTGTGCTCCTGGTGACCCATAGAACTACAGGTCCCAAGAGCAACACATAACAGTGGGTTCAACTATCACCAAAATCAGTAATTTTGTTGATAGGCAAATTCTGTCATTTAGTTTTTACCAAATTCTTTGCTTTTCCTAAGGTACATTACAAATCTGCAGTCACATCCAAAGCTGCATTGAACATTCTTCTTTTGCAGAACTGCACTGAACAATTCTCATTCATGCATTTACACGGTACTATTGTTCAGATTCCCGCAGGAACCTGAATGATTCTGAACTAAATCTGTCTCTAAACATTTCATTCTAATAGAGAAGCGACTTGCTGCCTCTGATCTCATGACGTCCTTAGCCGGCATTGCCATATTGGTACAAGATCCTGTGATAACCAGAGAAGCGTACTGTATGGATACTCAGTGTAGATATCGCTGCTTCCATGGATGTTATTGTATGTTAATGCAGGTTAGGACTCAAGATTCAGCTACCCATTTAATGATCATTAAATGCTACAGTCAATGTTATCGTTCAGTGGATAGTGAGTGGAATAGAGGAGATGATGTGCTGTTGGCGCCACCTTGTGGGGAGTGACTTGACTAGGGTATTACGGAGTCGCCGGGCACTGTGACCTATCCCCACCTCCCTTTACCTCCATACCTTACAAACCACACAACACCAATATTGGATTAATTAATGGCCACAGCAGCCACATTTATTTTAACAACAAACATCAACAGTAAAATAACCAATTTTAACCGCAGATAACCTGGGAAGGGATCCCATGGAGCCCTACCCCCGGACTGTCGCCTTACCAGAAAAAACTGGAAGTAGTTGTGCCTGTCACCCGTCGCATGGCGGACTCGGGCAACACTACTTCCCTACAAGTGCCCCGGCCGAAAGTCGACAGACACGGGGGCCCGGCACTCTCCACTTCGTCTCAGGTCGCCTCATCCGGACCCTGAGGACGGCTAGCCATAACCTGGCTAACCCATCCCAAAACCACTGCAAGGCACCGCCTTGCTACTCCCATAGGCGACAGTTCTAACAAACAGTTTACCGAGGGGAACGGAAGCTATCCAGCTCCCTGTTACCCCCTACTACCCCCACTTTCTGACTCCACGGGACCCCTCCATCCCCCTGCTGCCATGACAGTTTGCCCCCCCCCCCCCTTCCCCAACCCCTATCTTCCAGGGCGGGCGGGTGGGACTCTTCCACGTCTCGGCTCCAACTGCTCCTCTTTGAATTTTAACCCCTCCCCTTCCTCTTTCTTGCCGCTCTTTTCTCTCCCCACTCACCCCTCCTTCTCTTACTCCCAGCTTTCTACAATTAACCCTTTCACTCCCCGTTAACCCCGTCATGCCTGCCTCCCGCCTACACCCTGGGTTTTTCGGCTCCGGCAGTTCCTATTATGTTCTAGATTCTGCACCAGCTTTTCTGTTGTTAACGTGCAGATCATGAGTCTATTTAGTGCAGCATCTGTTTAATAGACATGTTAGTCAATGGAGAAGATTTTATTATAGACCCCCCATCTAGTAGCGTTGGACCCCCTTTGATCTTCCCACAATTTATATGGAGGTGCTGACATGTTCTGAGCAGCTGACAGGAAGGGTCATCAATTCCTGTTGCTTGCACCAAAGACCTCCCATCAGCATGGTGCAACAGAAATCTGTATTGATTTGACGAAAAGATGTTTTTGCAATGTTTAGTAATCCAAATGTTTGCCCGCTAGATTCTCACCTTTCTGCTACTCTTAGGGCTCCCACCCACTGGCGATATTTTCTCCACTGCGATGCGATTCCAAAGTAAAGTCTCGCATCGCAGTGCGAGAAAAGAAATCGGCATGACGCCGGGGATATCGGCATCACGCCGACATATCGCCAGTCTTTTTAATGGGGCCTGCGGCAGCAGCGCTAGCCCCATTGAAAAGACATGGAGAATGCCGGGGACTTCTGCCACAGCTGTGACAGCTGTGGCAGGAGTTTCCTTCATCCCCACAGGGACCGCGGGGATGAAGGAATCCTCTGCCACAGCTGTCACAGCTGTGGCAGAAGTCCCCGGCATTCTATTCCATTGCTTTCAATGGGCCATTGAAAGCACTGTTTTGGCAAGCCCCGTGGAATGATTATCGGGGAAGGGCTTGAAATATAAGCCCTTCCCCGATAATCATCAATAAGTGTGGAAAAAAATAAAAAGAATGAATGAATAGAATGAATAGCTAAGAGCTATGTGTGATTGGCTGAGCACTCAGCCAATACCTAAGCAGTAGCTGCTATTGGCTAAGCCCTCAGCCAATCTGCACAGCCCTTTCAGGAGGCAGGGATTTTTAAATCCCCGACTGCTGAAAGAGCTCAGTAGCAGTGCCGGGGAGCCAGCAGGAGGATGCGGCTGAGAGCAGGAGAGGTGAGTATAATTTAAAAAAAAAAAAATTTCACACTTATTGATAATTATTGGGGAAGGGCTTATATTTCAAGCCCTTCCCCGATAATCATTCCGCGGGGCTTGCTGAAACCATTGATTTCAATGGGATCAGCAGCAGTGCCGATTCCATTGAAAGCAATAGAATAGAATGCAGCAGACTTCTGCCACAGCTGTGACAGCTGTGACAGCTGTGGCAGATGATTCCTTCATCCCCGCGGTCCCCACGGGGATGAAGGAAACTCCTGCCACAGCTGTGACAGAAGTCCGCAGCATTCTCCCAATGCTTTAAATGGGGCTAGCGCTGCTGTCGCTAGCCCCATTGAAACCATTTGTGATATGCCGGAGGAAGAGAAGAGGGGGGAGGGGACATCAGAGATCGCGCAAGAGGCACTCGACACATGATGACTCGTGCCATGACACGGCAACAGACTCAGGAAAGGACTTAGTCGTCAAATTTCCTCGCTAAGACTGACAGATATCCAAGTATAGGTGTTGGCCAAAGGCCTTTCATTTTGCCCCACCCAGGACATTTATTGGTTTAACCTTGATGTGGACTGCAGGGCATGTTTCAGACTATTGCGTTTACGCACCCATTTTGCATCTGGTGATGGGGTGGGGGTGTCGCTTGGTGCGCAGACCAACCCCCATGATGGGTTTTCGTCGGTTGGGGTTAGTCTGCACAACACGAGCCGTTTCCAGCCACCGGAAGGGGACCATGCGATGACAACGTATTCTAAATTGGTGTTGCGGGATATTGCAAAGTTGAAGTCACAGAAATTTAAATATGTTGGCGGTAGGAACTTGAGTAAAAATGAATTGGCTGCGGTAAGGGCTTTGGGACGCGACAAGAGAATCACAATTCGTGCTGCAGATAAGGGGGGAGCAGTGGTTCATCATGGACCCTGAATGGTATCACAGTGAAATTATGTTGCAGTTGTGCAACCCTGCGGTATATGAGCCCCTACGTAAGGATTCAACACAGGAGTATTTGCTAGAATTCAATGATGTATTAAATGAAGCATTTGAATTAGGCATCATTGACAGACAGTTGTTGGATTTCTTGTCGCCTTCCCACCCCATCGTCCCAATTTTATACACCCTACCCAAGATCCATAAAAATTTGATGACACCTCTGGGACGCCCCATTATTTCAGGGAGGGGCTCCCTTTTTAATAACATCTCAAGGCTCTTGGATAGGGCGCTACGGCAGTTTGCTATGGGAGCCCGGCCATACATACGTGACACCTCTGATTTTTTTTTTAAATTGGAGGAAGTTGTTCCGGATGAGAATGTTTTAATTGGGTCATTTGATGTAACATCGTTATATACTAATATTGACCACATTTATGGGTTACAAGCTACTAGAGAACATTTGTTGAAATCTGATTTTTCGCATAGGTGCATTGAATTCATCATGTCCTTGCTAACCATGGTGCTTGAGCATAATTTCTTCCTGTACAACAAGGTGTTCTATCGCCAGAAGCAAGGGACGGCAATGGGGTCTAATATGGCCCCCATATATGCCAACTTATTTATGAGTTACATCGAGGAGCATCATCTGTATAACTCCCCCTCCTGGGCTTCGGTCCAGATGTGGTGGAGGTATATAGATGATATGTTCTTCATCTGGAAGGGCACAGCCAGTGAAATGGGAACTTTTCATGGAGAAATTAATAACGTTGCGCCGTAATTGAAGTTCACCTTGGTTTATTCCCAGGAATCTGTTCAATTTCTGGATGTGCTAGTACGTAAAGTGGGGACAAGCTTCAAAACTGATTTATATTCCAAGGACACTGACCGCAACAATCTGCTCCATTTCCAGAGTCAACATCCACCTGGCACGGTGCAGTCCCTACCCTGGAGCCAGTTTCTCAGGGTGAGATGCATCGTTGATGATGAGTGGGTGGAGCCACGGTTAACAGCAATGTGTGAAAAATTTTTGCATAGGGGGTATCCCCGGGAATTGGTGGAGGAACAGAGTAAGAGAGCTTTGGAGGCATGCAGTAGAGATTTGCTGACGATCACCAGGGTAGGCAAAAAGTTGGAACGTATCCCTTTTGTTGCAACTTTTGGAGGCATTGGCATTGGCATGTAGTGGCACAGTGCAATCCTAACATCAAGGAATTCCAGAGACCACCTATAGTGTCATATCGTCGGGGGCCGCAATCTGAGAGACGAGGTAGTGCATAGCTCTAAAACTGAGGGCAAGACAACCGATCAACGGGTGTTTGCTCCCCTCAGGAGAGGAAATTTTCCTTGTGGCAATTGCGTCAATTGTAACAACCTCTTTAGGGGAGATAGTTTCACCCACCCACATACTGGGAAGAGATACATAATTAAGAGCCATCATACTTGCCGATCCGTTTTTGTAGTCTATGTAATTACGTGCCCTTGTGGCCTTTATTATGTTGGTGAGACCATCAACGAAGTGAAAAAGATGGCAAAATTGACTTGGCAGTTCCCAAACATTTTTGTGATGCGGGACATGCTGTAAACCAACTGAGATTCAGGGTCATATACTCTGTATCTGAAAACATTAGGGGTGGAGATCGTGAACGACAATTAAAGATATTAGAGGCAAGGTGGATTTATGAACTAGAGACGATCCACCCTAGAGGGTTAAACCTAGAATACAATTCCCTCATATATAGCTAGAGTCTTCAGAGTTAGAGGTATTTTTATGAGATGGTGGTAGTTAGACATATATATGTGCTAAATACAAAAGTTTTAAGGCTAATTTTATATTAATTATTTTTAATGTTCCTACAGGATTTTCGAGCGTGGACCTTGAACACTCGGGATACGTCCGTGCATTTGTGGTGGAAATAGTGGGTGTAGTTATGCTGTGTGTTTTTTTGAAGATTAATAAAATTGATGCTTATGCGGATAGACTTTGGTATCTTTTTATTGGTGGATGCTTCGTAAATAGAGATGAGCGAGCATACTCGTCCGAGCTTGATGCTCGTTCGAGTATTAGGGTACTCGAGATGCTCGTTACTCGTGACGAGCACCACACGCTACTCTAGTCAATTCCATTTCCTTCCCTGCATGTTTAGCGCCATTTTATAGTCAATAGACATGCAAGGAAGGCATTACAACTTCCTCATGTGATGTTCCAGCCCTATCCCACTCTCCTGCAGTGAGTGGCTGGTAAGATCAAGTGACCGCCGAGTATTTAAAGCGGTCCCGCCCACGGCTCGCCTCAGACACACGCCGGCAGAGATTAGGGAGAGTGCTGCTGCTGCTAAAGGGAGAATGTTAGCGTCTTCAAGAACCCCTACGGTCCTTCTTAGGGCCACATCTGACCGTGTGCATTACTGTTGTGGCTGGCTGGAAGCAGTTTTGCACAAAAAAAAATGTTTTGCATCTCGGGCTGTGCAGGCCATTACAGCTATAGCTTTCTCAGTCTGCAGTCTATTATACAGAGTAGGTTAGCTGAATAGCAAAACAGAACGGGTATTGTATTGCTACTTCTTTATTATAATTGTATTTCCATTCTGTATGCTTCGATATTAATGTGGCAGTGAATAAAATATTTTTTGAACCATATTATACAGAGTATAGGGAGAGTGCTGGTGAGACAGGGACAGTGGTCACTTGCCTCCCCCTCTGAAGACCTGTCCTCAGTTAGCTTAGCAAACCAGCTGGGGTCAGTCACCTCATCGTCCAGCGGCTCTTCCTCCGAATCCTCTGTGCGCTCCTCCCTCAGACGTACTGCCCTTACTACTACCTCACTGATAGACAACTGTGTCTCATCATCATCGTCCTCCTCACCCACTGAAAGCTCTTGAGATAGTTGCCGGGAGTCCCCAGCCTCATCACCCGGACCCTGGGAACTTTCCAAAGGTTGGGCATCGGTCACGACAAACTCCTCAGGTGAGAGAGGAACCATTTTTTCCCTATCAAGGCAGGAGCCCGAGAAGAGTTCCAGGGAGTCTGTCTGCTCATCAGAATGTGTCATTTTCATGGAGTGAGGAGGCTGGGAGGAAGGAGAAGCAGCAGCGAGAGGATTCAGAGTTGCAGCAGTGGACAGCGTAGAAGACAGGGTGGTCGATACATTGCTGGATGCATTTTCTGCCATCCACGACAGGACCTGCTCACACTGCTCATTTTCTAATAAAGGTCTACCACGTGGACCCAAAAATTGTGATATGAAGCTGGGGACCCCAGAAACTTGCCTCTCTCCTAATTCCGCAGCAGCCAGCTGCAATTCACCTGGACCAGGAATTCGGCCTGTGCCCACACCCTCACTTGGACCTCCACGTCCTCACTCGCATCCACGTCCTCTAGCCCTACCCCTCAGCATGGTGGATTACGAATAGAGCAGACACAGAGCGGTGTAAATAATTATGAAATTATTGGCGTACAGTTGGAGGATGACAGTGGTATTGTAACGCTAACTCCAGGCAGAAACAAAGAATACAGAAGGCTGCAAACAGGCCTAGCCGTGCAATACTGATGCACTACAACTCCCACCAGAAAACCTGTAAAATGCACACGGTCAGGGGTAGCCCAACGAAGGAGCTTTTCTTGTAATTTTTTTGAAAAAGATTACAGGCTGGGAAGAGGGGGAGGAGCAGGAGGAGGAGGGGGAAGAGACAGCTGGACCCACTGCAGAGGGTACCCATGCTGCTTGCCTCCCATCAGTTCAGCGTGTAAGGCCTGTGGAGGAGGAGGAAGATCCTGAAACTGATCTTCCTAGTGAGGACAGCGATGTGTTGCGTACTGGTACCCTGGCACACATGGCTAACTTCATGTTAGGCTGCCTTTCTCGTGACCCTCACGTTAGACGCATTCTGGACACTACGGATTACTGGGTGTACACCCTTCTCGACCCACGGTATAAGGAGAACCTTTCCACTCTCATTCCCGAAGAGGAAAGGGGTTTGAGAGTGATGCAATACCACAGGGCCCTGGTGGACAAACTGATGGTAAACTTCCCATCTGACAGCGCTAGCGGCAGAAGGCGCAGTTCCGAGGGCCAAGTAGCAGGGGAGGCACGGAGATCAGGCAGCATGTTCAGCGCAGGCAGGGGAACACTCTCCAAGGCCTTTGCCAGCTTTATGGCTCCCCAGCAAGACTGCGCCACCACTCCCCAGTCAAGGCTGAGTCGGAGGGAGCACTGTAAAAGGGTCAGGGAGTACGTAGCCGATCGTACGACCGTCCTCCGTGATGCCTCAGCTCCATACAACTATTGGGCGTCAAAACTGGACACGTGGCACGAACTTGCGCTGTATGCCCTGGAGGTACTGGCTTGCCCTGCCGCTAGCGTCTTGTCAGAGAGGGTGTTTAGTGCAGCTGGGGGAATCATCACGGACAAGCGTACCCGCCTGTCAACTGCCAGTGCCGACATGCTTACACTCATAAAGATGAACAAAGCCTGGATTTTCCCAGACTTCTCTTCTCCACCGGCGGAGAGCAGCGGAACCTAAAGACTCTTTTTGCTGCAACCGCAGATAAAAGCATTCCTCTCTATCTCTGGGAAAATGGGGCATTTCTCTTTGTTAATCTGTCTCTGACATTAGTCCTCCTCCTGCTACTCCTCCTCCAGAAACAACATGTCATCGCGCTGAACGGCCAATTTTGTCTGCGGCCCAAAAGGCTCATCTACATCTACCAATGTTTTTCCAATTTTTCAAATTTCAAAAGTATTGATACTTTAACATGAACCAATTTTTTAAACAGGGCTCCCTACAGGCTCTGTTACAAATTAAGCAACAGCGAGCTGTATCTTTCAAAAAATATTTATGGGTTTCACCTGCCCTCACGGTTGATAGATTTTTTAGAGGTACACTTGTACTCTTGGTACATTTATTTTTCGGGCCCATGCCTACACTCTTATCCAACCAAATTTTCCGGCCTTCGCCTACGCTTAATGTTTCAGAGGTTGGCCTATACTATTACTACAGAAATTTTACTGGGGTCTGCCTGCCTATACTTCTGCTACAAGAAAGTTACAGGGGTCTGCCTATACTGCTGCCACATAAATGTTACAGGGGTCTGCCTATACTGCTGCCACTTAAATGTTACAGGGGTCTGCCTATACTGCTGCCACTTGAATGTTAAAGGGGTCTGCCTATACTTCTGCCACGTAAATGTTACAGGGGTCTGCCTATACTGCTGCCACAAGGATGTTACTAAGGTCTGCCTATACTGCTGCCACGTAAATGTTACAGGGGTCTGCTTATACTGCTGCCACAAGGATGTTTCTGGGGTCTGCCTATACTGCTGCCACGTAAATTTTACAGGGGTTTGCCTATACGTCTGCCACAAGGATGTTACTGGGGTCTGCCTATACTGCTGCCACGTAAATGTTACTGGGGTCTGCCTATACTTCTGCTACAGAAATGTTACTGGGGTCTGTCTATACTGTTACTACAGAAATGTTACAGGGGTCTGCGTATACTGCTGCCACAAGGATGTTACTGGGGTCTGCCTATACTGCTGCCACGTAAATTTTACAGGGGTTTGCCTATACTGCTGCCACAAGGATGTTACTGGGGCCTACCTATACTGCTACCACGTAAATGTTACAGGGGTCTGCCTTTACTTCTGCTACAGAAATGTTACTGGGATCTGTCTATACTGTTACTACAGAAATGTTACTGGGGTCTGCGTATACTGCTGCCACAAGGATGTTACTGGGGTCTGCCTATACTGCTGCCACGTAAATTTTACAGGGGTTTGCCTATACTGCTGCCACAAGGATGTTAAAGGGGTCTGCCTATACTTCTGCTACAGAAATGTTACTGGTATCTGTCTATACTGTTACTACAGAAATGTTACAGGGGCCTGCCTATACTGCTGCTACATAAATGTTACTGGGGTCTGCCTATGCTTCTGCTACATAAATGTTACAGGTGTCTGCTAATACTGCGGCGACAGAAATGCTACTGGGGTCTGCCTATACATCTACTACAGACATGTTACAGGGGTCTGCCCATGGTTGTGCTACATAAATGTTACAGGGATCTGCTTATACTGCTGCTACAGAAATGTTATAGGGGTCTGCCTATACTGCTGCTACATAAATGTTACTGAGGTCTGCCTATACTGTTACTACAGAAATGTTACTCAGCTCAGTCTATACTGTTACTACAGAAATGTTACTGGGGTCTGTCCATACTGTTACTACTGAAATGTTACTAATACTGGGCTCTGCCCATACTCCTGCTACTGAAATGTTACAGGGGTCTGCCTATACTGCTGCTACATAAATGTTACTGGGGTCTGATTATACTGTTATTACAGAAATGTTACTCGGCTCTGTCTATACTGTTACTACAGAAATGTTACTGGGGTCTGTCTATACTGTTACTACTGAAATGTTACTAATACTGGGCTCTGCCTGTACTGCTGCTACTGAAATGTTACAGGGGTCTTCCTATACTGCTGCTACATTAATGTTACTGGGGTCTGCCTATATTGTTACTACAGAAATGTTACTGGGGTCAGTTTATACCTTTGCTACTAGAATATTACAGGGGTCTGTGTATACTATGGGTGCACTAAGTCTTCCCATCGCGGTGTTCTACCTATCTGCCCCCCCAAAAAACCCAGACTGACTAGGGCATGGGTTGTGGGCCGAGGCCAACATGTATTTTCTCTCACGTAACCTCTGCTATCCAGGGCACTGCAATGGGATGTCTTTATGTACCGTCTGTGGGTTCCTGCTAGCCACCCATGCTGCGGGTGCACACAGACTTCCCATAGCTCTGCCATGCCTTATCACAGCAATTATCAGGGCTGTAGTGAAAGTCCCTCAGAGGGACACAAATGTTGTAAAAAAAAAATAAAAATTAAAAATGAATTAAAAAAATGTAAAAAAAAGTTTTAAAAAACCCTTTTTTTATGCTTTTTCTAAGATTAGAGATTAAAAAAAATTAAAACCCCACATATTTGTTATTGTCGCGTCCATAACGAAGCGTACAATAAGTTGCATGTGCTTCTGACTATGCACGGCAAAAAGCATTAAAGAAAACGCAAAAAAAACTGAGGCAAAATGCTAATTTTTAGCATTTTTCCTCACTAAAAACACAATAAAAGTGATCAAAAAAGCCGTATGTACCCCATAATGGTACCAATAAAAACTACATCTCGTCTCGCAAAAATAAGCCCTCATAGAGCTCCGTACATCAAAAAATAAAATAGTTACAGTACTTTGAATGCAGCGATTAAAAAAAAAAAAAGATTTCCAAAAAAAGGGTTTTTTATTGCAGAAAAGTGGAAAAACCTAAAAAAAATTTAAGAATTTTGGTATCGTTGTAACCGTACCATCCCGCAGAAAAAATGGATTGTGTCATTTATGCTGCATGATTAATGCTGTGAAAAAAAAAAAGAAAAAATCTATGGCAGAATTGATGCGTTTTCTCTCCCTGCTATCAAAAAAAAAAAAAAGTTTTACAATATAGTCAATGTACCAAAAAATGACGTTGATAAAAACTACAGTTCGCCACACAAAAAAAAAAAAGCCCTAATATGGAGGCGTCGACGGAAAAAGAAAAAAGTTATGGCTTTTGATATATGGAGAAGAAAATCTGCCAAAAATTATTGCGTCCTTAAGCCCAAAATAGGCCATGTCATTAAGGGGTTAATAGTGAGACCTGGGAACCTGATATGCAGCCCTGCATGTTGCCCCTCGCCTGCCCTATCCGTTTCTGTGTTGTTTCCATCACATTCGTAGGTTTTCCAGATTTTCACAAATGAAAACCTTAGAGGAGCATGGGTCATATACAAAAATGCTCGGGTCGCCCATTGACTTCAATGGGGTTCGTTACTCGAAACGAACTCTCGAGCATCGCAGAAAGTTCGACTCGAGCAACGAGCACCCGAGCATTTTGGCGCTCGCTCATCTCTAGTCCTTACATATCGCTGACCCAGCTGCCAGAAAGTCCAGGACTTTCAGAGTTGACTGCAGAACATCATTTTGCTCTAAACTAGAAATCACATTGTTGAGAGCTGGGATGAAAAGGACTGAAATGTCTTCTACAAAGTCTTGGTCCGTCGCCAGCTCATATATGTAGCCTATCACTCCAGGAAGAAGCTGTTTAGAACCACTGAAGATTAGAGATACAAGAACATGGAACCCACTTACTTCCACCATCTTTCTCCTCGCATTCTTATTCCATAAGATAGATTGCAAGAAATCTATGGTTCGCATCTGTACATTCTGAGCAAGGTTCTGTCTGAGGACATCAGCCAATTGGGAGAACAGTCCTTCAACTACAAGATGTATTAAATGACATATTGACACTTGCTCTTTGGACAGACTGGTCAGCTCGGAGATAGTAAAACAAGCACCTTATACACCATATTCTGAGTCGGAGTCTAAAAGGGAAACTAGTTTTTTATATACATTAAAATTATTATTATGAAGACCCAGGAAATATTTGATAAGGTCAACATGATGAAAAAGAGCAGATATTTCTATTACTCCCTGCCTGCAGGTGTTTACATAGGTAATATCAGCCAAGATTAACCAAAAGTTGGACCATTGGTTGACCTACATATACAACGGCCAAAAGCAAAGGAGTGTTTTGAAGAGTATCTGCAGTCTTTTTCTCAAGGTATACATATCTTGAAGATTTAATAGGATGGTCTACAAGTGTAAGCTGATTTTTGTAGGCTGCAAAATGAATTGAAGACCAACCAGAGTTATTCATGATTTTCATATCATTTATCTCGGACAAAGTAAAAGTTTTCCAAGATATTATCAGTATGTATGCTGTATAGATTCTAGAAGAAAGAAAGGTAGCACTGTTGGTGTTATGTACACTTCTCAGCAATAACATTAAAACCTAATATTGTGCAGGTTCCTCTCATGCTCTAATGTGGCATGGACCCCCAAGAACTCTTATGTGCCCTGTGGCATCTGACAAAATATGATAGATGTGATCCTTGAAGTCCTGTAATTTGTGAGTTGAGAAGATCAAGCAAATTGAGATCTAGTGAATAGAGGTCAAGTCATTACCCTGATTTTTGTCATGTTCCTCCATTCCTGAACAGTTTTGCAGTGTGGCTGGGTGCATTATCCTGCTGAAAGAAGGAGATGCCATTAGGGAATACCTCTGTCATGAATGAGGTACTTGTCTGTACAATGTTAGGTAGATGGCATGTATTCACATGATGCTAGGACCCTAGCAGCAATCAGAACATTGTCCATCACACTACTTCCAACTTGTCTTTTTCCCATAGTGTATCCTGGTGCCATCTCTTTCCCAGGTAAGTGACGCACCTGGGTTGTCCACATGATGTAAACTCTGATTCATTAGATCAGGTCACCTTTTTCTATTGCTCCATGGACCAGTTCTCATGTGCCTGTGGTAGGCACTTTCAGCGGTGGGCAAGAATCAGCATGGGCATTTGACTGGTTTGCAGCAACACAGTCTCCATGCACACCAAGCTACGATACCTGGTGTGATCTGACTCCTATCCTCGCGTAAGTAAGTTTTTTCATTAATGTGTCCTACAGTATCTCTTCTGTGTCACCGGACCAGACATGCTAGTCTTCACCCCACACACTTTAATGAGTCTTGGGTGCCCCAATGTTACTGCCTCCATTGTCCTTCCTTGGACCACCAACCACTACATACCAGAAACACCCACAAGATCATTTTGGAACTGCTCTGACTCTGTTGCCAGTTTGCTGGTTGTCCTTCTTTGGACCAATTTTGACAGATACTAACCACTACATATTGGAAACTTGCCACAAGATCATCCGTTCTGGAAATGCTCTTATCCAGTCACCTAGACTTTGGCCATTGTCAGAGATGCTCAGATCCCTATGTTTGCCAATTTTTCCTGCTTTCAACACATCAACTTCAAGAACTGACTAGTCACTCGCTATGCCATAAATCGCACTAATGTCACCAGATAATCAATGATGTTTACTTCACTTGTCAGTGGTTTTAATGATCTGGCTCATTGTTGTATGTACAGGTTTGGTTACTAAAAGTATCTGGAAAATTCTTCTTTAAGAGAACTCAACAAACTAGCAAAAATTACGTAAGACACTTGTATTATACACAAAACTTTTAAGAGCCTTGATGGGAAAGGATTTATTTAAAGCATTTAAAAGTTCTGCTGCATTTCTGACTCACAGTTTTTTTATTCTTATATTTTTTCTCGAGTTTTGAGCCATCACTGTCCTTGCATTCATGTGTTTTGTGCCATTGATGTTCAGCATATTGTCAGACTGTGAATGCCTTTCATCTGATAAGTGGGAAAGGCATCCTTGAACCAGGATCACAGCCAAATCGAATATTCCATTTTATCGGCATACGCACAATTCAGAGCTCAATGCAAACACAAAAGTGGTTTTGTAGATTGTCAATTATCGTCAAACAATGTAGGATCTCAACTCGTTGCTTGAAGAATGTTTTCCACATAAGAAAAATCCATGGTAAAAAAAATCTCTCCCCTACCAAAAATAGTGGCCCTTTGTGAGCCAATGTAAGGTTATATAAGCTAACTTTATGACACAAGACTGTTCAAGTAGATTGCCCAGAGGCAGAGCTATAGGGGCTACTAATGCTGCAGGACCTGAAAAGTCTTCTTCAAACATAAGGAAAACGGCTGCACATTTTGCCGTAGTAAGTTTAAGGATGGACTAATACTGTACATGATATAAAAATACTCTGCAAGATCTGCAGGTCTTACATGTACAATTTGATTCACATTTGTCAAGGATTATGCTCTCTGCATTGTGAAGAATTCAATCTGTAGCAAATGCACACGCAAGGACATGAATGAAATGCAGCGCAAAACAGCAGGGAAAAGAATACGTCTAGACCTCATTAGGCTAACTAGCTTTTTGAGTCAGGGCAGGAGTGTGTTGTACGCTCATATGAACAGGATCTGCGTCTGCAGAAAAGTACAGTACAGCATTTGTGCGCTAAACACAGAGAATAGAACCCACTGATTCCAATGGGTTCCTTCTCATAAGCGCGGTTGATGTGCGTATTTTGTGCTTGTGAAAAAAAGTAGGACCTGCTGCATCTTTCTGTGTTTTGGGCAACAAAGATCCTGTAGAAGTCTATGGGAGGTGCACAAATACGCAAGGGGAAGGGTGCGACACTGCGCAAAATGCAGGAAAAGAAGACAGTTGGCTGTTATTAGGCTTTAATAGCCATTCAATCCTATGGAAAGAGTGTGTGAACTGGCCCGAAAAAAAAAACCCTGCAATAATATGTGCACACATGCACGCTAAACCCTGGTTGTAGCCCCCTCCAAACCGGTAAATCGAAGGCGAATCACACCATCTGAAGCTTTCCATAGCGTTGCTATAAAAAGCGCCGGCCCCCTGTCCACGAGCGGAGAATCTTTGCGATTCTCCGCTCGCGGCGGGCAATTTGCAGCATGCTGCGAATTGCCCTGATTCTCCGCGGTCAGCATATCCGTCAGATAGACTGACCTGTGGAGAACCGTCTGCCAGCTTCAGCGGCTGAGATTCGCAGCGGGATACCGCAATGCCCGTGGACAGGGGGCCTAAAACTCTCCAATGGTGTTCCATGTGGATTCACAGCAGCAGGTCCTCGGTGTGACCCATGCAAGCAGCTGTATAGTATGATGTCCAAGTATGATGGCTGCACGGAGCTGCAGTGCTGAAGGAACACTTGCTACAACAATGGACTCAGAGAGTTCGTGAGTCTCTTACCTGAGATACCAGGAGGACGGCGGAGAGCAGCTTGTTGTGCCTAAATCCTGTGCAGGAAAGTCCTCAGAGCAATGAGGGAGTATCAGCGATGTGTGTGCAGGACTGCTTGTCATTCATTACACAGGCTCTTAGCAACTTCAGATGTGCACTCAGACCAAACTTCATAATAGGGCTGATTCACACAGGCGTAAGCGCATATACACTCACCATATAGTGACATATATGCACTATGCGGGGCCCGCGTGCTATTGCGCCTGTAGCTGCACTTTTCACTGTACTTTTTTTTTCACTGCCGGAAACACTCACTGTGCCGTAGTCCTGGCAGCACCATGTTTGATTAGGTGACCCAACCAACTTAGGCTGGGCTCACACAGACGGGTCAGATTCCACATGTGGGAGCCTGCAGCGGAATCTGTGCCAAAACACGCATACCTGTTTAAATACGCATTGCGGATGACTGCGGCGGCTCGCCATCAGACATGCGCAGTATAGATTTTTTTTACAATCACTGTTTTTTCCACCCAGCCTCTGGCCGATGACACGGTAACTTGTGACCTATCTGCTATGTCAATTGCGGATAGGCCGTGGGTCAGATGGCTTCCATTGGCTTCAATGGAATCCACAAGAAAATAAAACATGCTGTGATTTAATTTCCGTGAGCGAAAATCGCAATCGCTGTCTGCTCATATGAGCAGACATACAAATGTTCTATTATTATTTTTAATTAATGCAGAATATTGCAGATCGTCTGTGCAAGTGACGATCGCTTATTCTGGAATTCAAACACGCTCATGTGAGACCGGCCTTAGTCCCCCGGGTTTTCAATTTTCAGTGCAAAATCACGCATTTCACTGTTTGATTTCATGCAGATGGGGACCTTTAGTGCACAATAGAGCATGTTGTGTATTTTTTCCCCTCGAAATGCGCAGAGAAAAAAACACCGTGTGAAGGAACTCATTTAAATTCTATTCGCTGCGCATTCCCCTCTGCAGATTTTGACTATTCAAATCCTGCCGTAGTCTGTGCGAGTTTACGTATTACGCTGAGAATGGAGTCAATGAATTACGTTGATTTTCACTGTTACATTCACATTTGCGAGTTCATACTTTGCACACGCACGAGCATATGTAGAAAAACGCTCAAGCTACTGCACGCATTTTGTGCATATTACTGTACCATGATTTAAAAGGCTTTTTAGCCTAATTAGTTCCAGATGTGTTTTTTGCCCTTGGAACTGCGCAGTGTATTATGTACACATTCTCTTCTATGGGGCCTTTGTAACGCAAATGCGCACAAAAATAGAAAGTGTTGCTTTTTTTTGCGCTCCAAATAACCCATTTAAATCAATGGGTTCTATTCTCTGCATATTGTGCATGCAGATTTGCACACGCCAACACGCTTGTGTGAGTCCGCCCTTAAAAGGGTTGTCCGAAAAATTTTTAAACATTCAGCCATGGTATAAAATACCATTAAAAGAAACAATACTAGCGGCTCTGGCGATGATCCCATTTTTGTTTTCATCAGAAGTCAGGTGACTGTTGCAGCCAATCAGAGGCCTTAGCGTCACTTACACTATGTCCTCCATTTTTCTCAAACTTAACCTCTCTAAAACTGACCTTCCCATCTTTACGCCTTCCAACCGACCTCCCGCCAACATCTCAATTTCAGTGTCTAACACCACCATAACCCCCAGATGGCACGCCCGCTGCCTTGGTTTCACACTGGACTCTGACCTCTCCTTTATCCCCCACATCCAATCTCTGGCCCAAACATGCCATCTGCATCTCAGAAATATTGCTAACATCCGGCCATTCCTGACCACGGACACACTAAAGACACTCCTGGTCGCCCTCATCCACTCCCGACTCGAATACTGCAACTTGCTATTCATCGGCCTTCCCGGCACCAGACTCTCCACTCTCCAATCCATACTAAATGTGGCAGCTAGGCTCATTTTTCTTTTCAGCCGCACACTGCACACCACCGTATATCGCCTCCCTCCATGCTTTGCTTCCTGTCTTGTTTTAGCATGACTTTTGATGTCTCCTGTACAGCACCAGGACATCTTTATGGGCATTTCTCATCCTTTTTAGTGTATGCTCTGCATCCAGTCCTTATATAAGCATTCATTTGTGTGATTTCTGCGTCCCCGAGGCCAAAAAATAGGAAGCAAATGTGACGCAATCTTCATGTACCGCAAACGGATGTAATCTGTAAGCATACAGCAACTGTTCTATGAGGTTAGCACGGAGTGCGTACAACACACCTTCCAAAAGCATGGTGGCACGGAGCTACGGAAACCTCGACATCACCGTCATAATGCAGCTCTACATCACTCAGAACTTGTACGGAGCCAGAATAATTGCACAATATTTTTATCTTGAGGCTCTGCTTTTCATTTTTTCATATTCATCTAATTTACTTTTTCTAGGACTTGAACCGCCAGAATATGTACATTATTGCACTCAGACATCATGGGTGAATGATTCCTTCCGTTATTTTGACGCCAGCTTCTGATGTACTCACATATGGCAGCAGCACATTTTTATCTGCATTATTCCACTTTTTTTGTGCATTTTCAGCATAGGGTCAGGTCTGTCATTTGTATAACTGCTGTTGGTGACTCCCAAGTTTGGCTTTGCCCCCCCTCCCAAAAAAAATAAGCAATTATAACTCAATGTTCACGCACCCCATGCATATTTCATCTCTAACCAAACAGCAAAAGATTGTATTTTAAAAGTCTATAAAGGAGGGCGAACAAAATCACCTCTTTACAAACATATGATGGCGCAGAGATACGAAAACCTCCACATTACCGCCATCATGCAGCTCTATGTAACTCACAACTTCCTGGGGGGCAAAATTGAACAAAAAAAGAAATAGCTTTATATATATATATACATACATACACACGTAGGGTCCTAAATTTTTTCTTCATGTGTTGTGTATTTAGGGCTCATTCACAAGGACATATTTGCACCATGCATTAGCCCACATATCCATGGTCATGTTGGCAAAATGCTGGGGGGTATCTAAATAGCGGGTCTGCAGGCAGCAGCTGCGAGTGTACTGCACATGCCCGCATATCACACGCAGTGTGACCCTTTTTTTCATAGTGGGGTTGCATATGAAAACATGGCCTATACAAATGTACAGGGTCACGCTGCATGGGGTGCAGAAAAGTAGAGCATGCTGTGATCTATTTGTCTTGCATATCTACATGCAGGGTCTACACGCACATGGATTAATGGAAGTCCCTGGATGTTCATTGACTCTCTTCACTAGGTATCACGTGGCCATGCAACACACGTGTAATGCACAGTGAAAACATGCCTGTGGGCATGAGCCCTTATATATTAATACAAACAGCATAAACCCTCTTTATGTGTATTGGGGTAGTCAGACTTCTGTGAACACAAATTGCAGCATGTCCTATTTTGGCACATATTACTATTAGAGATGAGCGAACGTACTCGTCCGAGCTTGATGCTCGGGCGAATATTAGGGTGTTCGGGATGTTCGTTATTCGTAACGAACACCACACGATGTTCGGATGTTCGTCTATATGCGCTCAATGGGGCCGGCGGCAGCAGCGCCAACCCCATTGAGAACATATAGAAGACAAATCCTTCTTCTCTGCCACAGCTGTAACAGCTGTGACAGAGAAGAACGATGTTTGCCCATTGAATTCAATGGAACCGGCAATACAGCCGACTCCACTGAATGCAATGGGCTGCCGGCGATCGCGGGATGAATTGTCGGAAAGGGGTTAAATATATAAGCCCTTTCCTGCAATTCATCCAGAAATGTGTAAAAATCAAAAATATATATATACTCACCTGGTGCCGACAGACGGAGTTCAGCGCGGCAGGCTGCAGTTCTCCTGAACTGCTCTGAACAGCTGTGAGTAGTATTCAGCAGCCGGGGATTTAAAATCCCCGCCTGCTGAATAAGATGCCTCTGAATGGTCACAGCCTGACCAATCAGAGGCCAGCCCTCACTCACACCCATTCATGAATTCATGAATGGGTGAGTGAGGGCTGCCTCTGATTGGCTCAGGGGCAGCTCTCAGCTGTCCCTGCGCTGAGCCAATCAGAGGCAGCCCTCACTCACCCATTCATGAATTCATGAATGGGTGTGAGTGAGGGCTGGCCTCTGATTGGTCAGGCTGTGACCATTCAGAGGCATCTTATTCAGCAGGCGGGGATTTTAAATCCCCGGCTGCTGAATACTACTAACAGCTGTTCAGAGCAGTTCAGGAGAACTGCAGCCTGCCGCGCTGAACTCCGTCTGTCGGCACCAGGTGAGTATATATATATTTTTTATTTTTACACATTTCTGGATGAATTGCAGGAAAGGGCTTATATAGTTAACCCCTTTCCGACAATTCATCCCGCGATCGCCGGCAGCCCATTGCATTCAGTGGAGTCGGCTGTATTGACGGCTCCATTGAATTCAATGGGCTAACATCGTTCTTCTCTGCCACAGCTGTTACAGCTGTGGCAGAGGAGAACTTGCTGTGTCGTTCCCATCATTTTCTTGAATTGCCAAGATTTTCACACATGAAAACCTTAGCGAGCATCGGCGAAATACAAAAATGTTCCGGTCGCCCATTGACTTCAATGGGGTTCGTTATTCGAAACGAACACCCGAACATCGCGGGAAGTTCGTTTCGAATAACGCGAACCCGAACATTTTGGTGTTCGCTCATCTTTAATTACTATCCAAGGTTTCCTATGAGGGGTCACATGCACGATACGTGAATATTCCCGAAGGCAGGTCTTCTTTCTTGTGTAAAAACACAAAAAAATATGCAAAAAAAGTTGTCAGCCAAATATACCCAGTCTGTGTCCGTGAAAACGCTGCATATTTTACGGAACTAAACCGCAGGCGCCGATGTGAATGACCCTCAGATTCCGCAGAGCCCGCAGTCAGAATATGCTTTGGGCATCTTATATTTAAGCACCAGCACAGCTTTCAGTGCATTTTAAATTTATTCTACTATTTTGTCAGCATCGGCTCCATTCCTTTTATATGCAGGTTTGTCTTTTTGTCAGCACTCTTCAAACACAATCGCCCTGTTCTTCTGTCTCCTCACTATCATCACATGTATTAGTATTATGGCTGCATTGTCTATATTCAGACAACCCCCCACCCACTGAGCAAATATGGAGCTCACTAGCTCCACTTCCAGTCACTGTGCAAGTGAAAACACATTTCCTGCCGGCTGCGACTAGATTGGAGTGGCTCCTGGCTGCTCCTCTGTTTAGACTGCACTCTAGCCCCTTCACTGATTTGCTGACTAGAATGTAATGGCTGGTGGTAGGATCTCCCAGAAGCCACTGCATTCTAGTCAGCTCAGAAGTGTAGTTGCTAAAAAGAGCCCCAACCAGCAGCCACAACACACTAGACGCAGCCATCCAATCAGTGAGCGAGGGGCGGGGCTAGTGATGGGCAGCGCTGGGGAGGACATAGCAGCTCTAAACTCCGTGTCCATGTCTTCCGGCCTTCGGTTCCTGCACGTAGAGCTGCACATCCAGCAGGTGAGGCCATTATATCTCTACTGAATATTACTGTCTATTACAGCTACTTTAACCAGGGCATTGTGGGTAACGGGGGTTGTAGGTAATGGGGGGCACCTGCCGCTGCTAGAGCCATTGTGAACAACGGGGTTTTTAGTCACCACCGGTGAATTGTGGGTAAAAGGGGGGTGGCTCCTATCACCATCGGGCCATTGCGGGCAATGGGGGCTTAGCTCCTGTGACCGCTGGGGCATTGCGGACAATAGGGGGGTGGTTCCTGTCACTGCCAGGGGCATTGTGGGTAATGATGGGTGGCTCCTATCACCACAGGGGCATTGTGGGTAATGATGGGTGGCTCCTATCACCACAGGGGACATTTTGGGTAATGGAGGGGGCTCCTATCACCGCGAGGGCATTGTCTGTAATGGGAGACTCCTGTCACCGTTGGGGGCATTGTGGGTAATGGAGGGGCTCTTATCGCTGGGGATTTGCGTGTAACCTGATGGCCATTATCTAGCATGCTTTTCTTTTTTTTGTTCCCTGGGCACAACAAAAATTGGAACCCCCTAACACTGACATGAACAGAGCCCAGCTCGGTAGTCATCACCCCACTTTCCTAGGCTCCTGAAAACAAAATGGTGTAGATATGTAATGATGTTGGGCAAGAAAGGCCGGTGTGTTGAGCAGAAGACTAGGAAAGCTGGATGGCAAGTTGTGGTGGCAGCCATATGCAATTCACTAAGCTACAAAAATATTGGATTAGTCATTTTGGTGACAAGATGGAAGATGATGATTGGGATTTGTGTCTGGGAGGTGAGGAGAAACTTCCGGAATACTCATTGGGTGTCTCATCTGCAGTTTTTGCATCTATGGTTGATAAGATTTGGGTTCTCACAAAACCTATTATTACAGTGTGTGTACAACCTTCCACGAGAGCGCGCACTTTACTGTTTCCCACGCTGCTGCCCACCTCTCAGCGCCGCAACACGCTGGTGCATGCGATCAGTGCCACTGCATACAGGTGCATACGATCACTGCTGCTGCCCGCAGGCACACACGTGAATCTCTGGTACTAATAGCGATGCACACTCAGCTCTGCTACATGCAGGTATATAGTGGTCTATAGCTCAGTGACTGTAGTCTCTCTGTAGTAGATCTGTAGAGTATAGCAGAGATACAGGATATTACTTCAGAATACACCAAATATACTGGGGGCCCCACAGTAATATATACTATACTAAGTGCTGTTATATACCGACATGTAATATGCACTACGCGCTGCGGAATAAGTTGCCGCTATACGAATAAAGATTATTATTAGTATGTTGCCATGTCCCTAAGACGTGGAAGACCAAGCCGTGGGCGACGAACACTTCAAAACGATTCCTTGGCTTGATAGTTCTTAAAACATTTACACCCATTTTTCCAAGCTTTTTATGTTCAAGTAGTATGGTCAGTCTGTACGGTAAATCACACCAACACAATCCATAGCGGAGTCCTCCACACACTCAGACCATACAGGGGACATTGGGGAGCGTTTACTCCAGAATGATTTATGGGCACCGGTACTAAAGAAGGATGCATCAGAGCTTGAGCAGGTACAGAGGTGGGCAACTAAATTAATAATTGGAATGGGCGGACTACAATACCCAGAGAGGCTGTCAAGATTGGAGTTATTTACTGCAGAAACAAAAACAATGAGACAGCAGTGGGGTGACAAAAAGAGAACCCCTCTGTATAAATACTCATTGTAAAAAAAGGAGTTGTTGGAATCAGATGAAACTTTCTCTGTGTGATTGTAAGGGCGCCTACCCACTGGCGATATTTTCTATCTTGCGCTGCCAGAGCTAGTGAAAACACTCGCCTCGCAGCGCAAGAAAGACGCCGGAATGAGACCGGGATATCGCCAGTCTTTTCAATGGGGCCAGCAGTAGCAGCGGTAGCCCCATTGAAAAGATATGGAGAATACCGTGGACTTCTGCGGGGATGAAGGAATCTTCTGTCACAGCTGTGACAGAAGTGCAGCATGCTATCCTATTGCTTTCAATGGGGTCGGCGCTGCTGCCGGTCCCATTGAAAGCAGTGGTTTTTGGCGAACCCTGCTGTATGGTTTTCGGGGAAGGGCTTGAAATATAAGCCCTTCCCTGAAAATCATCAATAGGTGGTTAAAAAAGTTTAAAAAAAAGTACTCACCTCTCCGCTGCTCACACGCGTCCTCCGGCTGGCTCCCCGACACTGCCATCCAGCACTTTCAGCAGGCGGGGATTTAAAAATCCCCGTCTCCTGAAAGAGCTATGCTGATTGCCTGAGCGCTCAGCCAATTATGTCTCCTACTACTTGGTTCCGCGAGAGCAGGGGAGGAGGCGTCCGGCAGCACACTGACGTCACTTTTTCTTCCCCACTTCTGCCCTAATCAACAATTCCAGCAACCTGATTAGTTGTTCGGTAAATCAGTCAACCCAAACAACCAATCAGGTTGCTGGAATTGCTGCTTAGGGCAGAAGTGGGGAAGAAAAAGTTAATATGCTCAGTGTCTGCAGCAACGCCCGGCAGAGGAGGAGGAGAGTTTCCATGAGGAGGAGGGGGTAAGTATATGGGTCTCGGGGAAGGGGGTTGGGGATGTCACTATAATACAAGGGGCCACTGAGGGGTGTTAGTATTACACTGGGGGCCGCTGTGGGGTGTCACTATTATACTGGGGGCCGCTCTGGGGTGTCGCTATTACTTTGGGGACCGCTGAGGGGTGTCGCTATTATTACTGGGGGCCGCTGTGGCGTGTCGCTGCTACACTGGGGGGCCGCTGTGGCGTGTCGCTGCTACACTGGGGGGCCGCTGTGGCGTGTCGCTGCTACACTGGGGGCCGCTGTGGCGTGTCGCTGCTACACTGGGGGCAGCTGTGGCGTGTCGCTGCTACACTGGGGGCCGCTGTGGCGTGTCGCTGCTACACTGGGGGCCGCTGTGGCGTGTCGCTGCTACACTGGGGGCCGCTGTGGCGTGTCGCTGCTACACTGGGGGCCGCTGTGGCGTGTCGCTGCTACACTGGGGGCCGCTGTAGGGGGGGTCCCTATCGTACTGGGGGCCGCTGTAGGGGGGGGTTTCTATCGTACTGGGGGCCTTTGTGGGATGTCGCTATCGTACTGGTGACCTCTGTGCGGAAGGTCACTGTTATCGCTGGGGGGGTGGGGGTCACTATTACCGCTGGGGTATGTTTACTTGTGGCAGAAATGAGCAGGGACGCTTCAAAATAGACCGTGCAGATTTTGACTGCTTTTTGGATGCAGAAATGCTGCAGAATTTTCCACAGACATTTCCGCTGAGGACATTCTGCAGTGTTTCCGCATCCAAAAAGCAGTCAAAATCCGCACGCTGTCTTTTTTTTAGAACGACGGGGGTAAAATCATATGTCGTGATAAGCCCCGCCCCCTGACATGATGGCACTTTGCCATAAATATGTGGGTTTTGGGTTGCAGTTTGGGCACTTGGTCTTTAAAATGTTCGCCATCACTGATCTAGAGCAAGTTCAAAGAAGAGTTACCAAGATGGTGAGCGGTCTGCAAATCATGTCCTATGAGGAACGGTAAAGGATCTGGGAATGTTTAGCAGAAGAGAAGGCTGAGAGGAGACTTAATAGCTGTCTACAAATACCTGAAGGGCTGTCACAGTGCAGGGGGGATCAGCCCTATTCTCATCTGCACAAGGAAAGACTAGAAGCAATGGGATGAAACTGAAAGGGAGGAGACACAGATTACATATTAGACAGTGAGGGGGATCAATGAGTGGAACAGGTTACCACAGGAGGTGGGGAGTTCTCCTTCAATGGAAGTGTTCAAACAGAGGCTGGGCAGACATCTGTCTGGGATGATTTAGTAAAACTGCACTGAGCAGGGTGTTGGACCAGATGACACTGGAGGTCCCTTCCAACTCTACCATTCTTTGATTCTATGAGGCATTCCAATGACCCCCTTGTGTGTGTGGCCAAGCATTATTTTGCTGGAAAATATGCAGGAGATCTATAATATATACCAGCTATACATAACTAATTATGTACAGGAGATATGAGGTCTCTGCAGCCCTATTTTTGATTTCAATGGGGCCGCCAGCAGCATGGTACCACGTGCTAGGTGCATGCTGTGTGGTGTGAGATCGCTGCATTGAAAATAATGACAGGATTGCGACTTCTCTGGAGTGATGCAAGATGTTTTTTGATACAAAAATGCCTCGCATCCGCGCCAAATTTGCATATTCGCGTGCGTGATATTGGGCTGTGATTCATGGCCCATGTGAGATTAGCCTAAGGTGCTACAAACAATTTTTCATGTTCTCCAGGAAATACGTCATGTTTGGAAAGCTTATTGCCAAGGGGCTAGATCATGTATACAAATTGATTTTACAGATTTATGCAGCACAGTTTAGGCATGGGCCCCTGAACCTTTAGTTACGCCCCTGTATCCAGCCATTGTATTTATGATTTGTCTACTTTTCTCTACTTTTTCTTAGCCTAATTTTTTTTTTTAACAGGTACCATCAGCACTTTTGGCCTCCATATCTCTTCAGTCCCGAGCGTGACGGTAAGCTGTTTTTATCACTTCCATCTTTCCCATGTCCAGACCTATGCTGTGGGATATCAGAGATGCACTTTTGCATGTGTGTACACACAAGTCCATACGTCCGCTTGTGCGCATATGTATGTGTGTGCACACATATTTACATTTAGTTTGCTTGTCTGCATTAGAGCAAAAATTCCCTCCCACCCCCCTTTCAAGAAAGTGTTCACATATGGATACACTAGCTGATATACCCGGCTTCGCCCGAGTTAATTTGGTACTGGTGTTTATCTGGTGTTCACACAGAAAATCTTATGAAGTCGTGATTACTTTAGAGATACCGGAAAAACATATGTTCACCATTTTGCATAGTTCTCTGCGTTACCCAGGAAACACCACAGGGAGATAGCCATGCGACGTTTCCTTTATATAAAATGAGATCAGGAAGTGAGAGAATTAGATTCCATACATAAAATTTGGACGCTAATTCTTTTGCACTTAGAATTGAACAATCGAGTTGGGACCCATTAACTTTTCCTATTTATGATGTAATTAAAGGGGTTGTCCCGCGGCAGCAAGTGGGTCTATACACTTCTGTATGGCCATATTAATGCACTTTGTAATGTACATCGTGCATTAATTATGAGCCATACAGAAGTTATCAAAAGTTTTATACTTACCTGCTCCGTTGCTGGCGTCCTCGTCTCCATGGTGCCGACTAATTTTCGGCCTCCGATGGCCAAATTAGCCGCGCTTGCGCAGTCCGGGTCTTCTGCTTTCTTCAATGGAGCCTCTCGTGCAGGATGCCGGCTCCGTGTAGCTCCGCCCCGTCACGTGCCGATTCCAGCCAATCAGGAGGCTGGAATCGGCAATGGACCGCACAGAAGAGCTGCGGTCCACGGAGGAAGAAGATCCCGGCGGCCATCTTCACCGGTAAGTATAGAAGTCACCGGAGCGCGGGGATTCAGGTAAGCGCTGTGCTGTTTTTTTTTAAGTCCCTGCATCGGGGTTGTCTCGCGCCGAACGGGGGGGGGTTTGAAAAAAAAAAACCCGTTTCGGCGCGGGACAACCCCTTTAATGCCCGTTCCAAACTTCATGTTTCTATGACACCAAGAAGTGAGAGAATTAGATTCCGTACGTAAAATTTGGACGTTAGTTTTTTGCGCTATAATTGAATAATCGAGTTGGGACCCATTAGCTTTTCCTATTTATGACATAATCAATGCTCCTGCCAAATTTCACGTTTCTACGACATTGGGAAGCGAGAAAATGAGATTCCGTATATAAAATTTGGACGCTAATTCTTTTCTGCATAGAATTGAATAATCGAGTTGGGACCCATTAACATTTCCTATTTATGACATAATCAATGCTCGTGCCAAATTTCACGTTTCTATTACACCGGAAAGTGAGAAAATTACATTCCGTACGTAAAATTTGGATGCTAATTCTTTTGCGCATAGAATTGAATAATCGAGTTGGGACCCATTAGCTTTTCCTACTTATAACATATTTAATGCTTATAGCAAATTTCATGTTTCTATGACATTGGGAAGTGAGAGATTTAGATTATGTATGTAAAATTTAGACGCTAATCTTTTGCGCTAGAATTAAATAATCGAGGTTGGACTCATTAACTTTTCTTATGTATTACATAATCAATGCTCGTGCCAAATTTTACGTCTCTATGACACCGGAAAGTGAGAAAATTACATTCTGTACGTAAAATTTGGCCGCTAATTATTTTGCGCATAGAATTGAATAATCGAGTTGGGACCCTTTAGCTTTTCCTATTTATGACATAATCAATGCTCGTGCCAAATTTCACTTTCCTATGACACAGAAAAGTGTGAAAATTACATTCCGTACGTAACATTTGGACGCTAATTCTTTTGCGCATAGAATTAAATAATCGAGTTGGGACCCATTACCTTTTCCTATTTATGACATAATCAATGCTCCTGCCAAATTTCGAGTTTCTATGACACTGGGAATTGAATTAGATTCCGTAGGTAAAATTTGGATGCTAATTCTTTTGCGCATAGAATTGAATAATCGAGTTGGGACCCATTACCTTTTCCTATTTATGACATAATCAATGCTCCTGCCAAATTTCGAGTTTCTATGACACTGGGAATTGAATTAGATTCCGTAGGTAAAATTTGGATGCTAATTCTTTTGCGCATAGAATTGAATAATCGAGTTGGGACCCATTAGCTTTTCCTATTTATGACATAAACAATGCTCCTGCCAAATTTCACGTTTCTATGAAATTGGGAAGCGAGAAAATGAGATTCCGTACGTAAAATTTGGACGCTAATTCTTTTGTGCATAGAATTGAATAATCGAGTTGGGACCCATTAGCTTTTCCTATTTATGACATAATCAATGCTCCTGCCAAATTTCACGTTTCTATGACATTGCGAAGCGAGAAAATGAGATTCCGTACGTAAAATTTGGACGCTAATTCTTTTGTGCATAGAATTGAACGAGTTGGCACCCAATTACGTTTCCTATTTTGGAGATAATCTATGCTTGTGCCAAATTTCATGTTTCTATGACACTGGAAAGTGAGAAAATTACATTCTGTACGTAAAATTTGGAAGCTAATTCTTTTGCGCACAAAATTGAATAATCGAGTTGGGACCCAATAAAATTTCCTATTTATGACCTAATCAATGCTCGTGCCAAATTTCACGTTTCTGTGACACCGGAAAGTGAGAAAATTAGATTCCGTACGTAAAATTTGGACGCTAATTCTTTTGCGCATAGAATTGAATAATCGAGTTGGGACCCAATAAAATTTCCTATTTATGACATAATCAATGCTCCTGCCAAATTTCGAGTTTCCATGACACCGGAAAGTGAGAACATTAGATTCCGTACGTAAAATTTGGATGCTAATTCTTTTGCGCATAGAATTGAATAATCGAGTTGGGACCCATTAGCTTTTCCTATTTATGACATAATCAATGCTCCTGCCAATTTTCACGTTTCTATGACATTGGGAAGCGAGAAAATTAGCTTCCGTACGTAAAATTTGGACGCTAGTTCTTTTGTGCATAAAATTGAATAATCGAGTTGGGACCCATTAACATTTCCAATTTATAGCAATCAATGCTCGTGCCAAATTTCACGTTTCTATGACACCGGAAAGTGAGAAAATTACATTCCGTACGTAAAATTTGGACGCTAATTCTTTTGCGCATAGAATTGAATAATCGAGTTGGGACCCATTAGCTTTTCCTATTTATGACATAATCAATGCCCGTTCCAAATTTCATGTTTCTATTACGCCAAGAAGTGAGAGAATTAGATTCCGTACGTAAAATTTGGACACTAGTACTTTTGCGCATAGAATTGAATAATCGAGTTGGGACCCATTAGCTTTTCCTATTTATGACATAATCAATGCTCCTGCCAATTTTCACGTTTCTATGACATTGGGAAGCGAGAAAATTAGATTCCGTACGTAAAATTTGGACGCTCATTCTTTTGCGCATAGAATGGAATAATCGAGTTGGGACCCATCAGCTTTTTCTATTTATGACATAATCTATGCTTCTGCCAAATTTCGAGTTTCCATGACACCGAGAAGTGAGAAAATTACATTCCGTAGGTAAAATTCGGACGCTAATTCTTTTGCGCATCGAATCGAATAATCGAGTTGGGACCCATCAGCTTTTCCTCTTAATGACATAATCAATGCTCATGCCAAATTTCACGTTTCTATGAAACCGGAAAGTGAGAAAATTAGATTCCGTACGTAAAATTTGGACGCTAATTCTTTTGCGCATAGAATTGAATAATCGAGTTGGGACCCATTAGCTTTTCCTATTTATGACCTAATCAATGCTCGTGCCAATTTCATGTTTCTATGACACTGGAAAGTGAGAAAATTACATTCTGTACGTAAAATTTGGACGCTAATTCTTTTGCGCACAGAATTGAATAATCCAGTTGGGACCCAATAAAATTTCCTATTTATGACCTAATCAATGCTCGTGCCAAATTTCACGTTTCTATGACACCGGAAAGTGAGAAAATTAGATTCCGTACGTTAAATTTGGATGCTAGTTCTTTTGTGCATAGAATTGAATAATCGAGGTGGGACCCATTAACATTTCCTATTTATGACATAATCAATGCTCGTGCCAAATTTCACGTTTCTATTACACCGGAAAGTGAGAAAATTACATTCCGTACGTAAAATTTGGACGCTAATTCTTTTGCGCATAGAATTGAATAATCGAGTTGGGACCCATTACCTTTTCCTATTTATGACATAATCAATGCTCCTGCCAAATTTCGAGTTTCTATGACACTGGGAATTGAATTAGATTCCGTAGGTAAAATTTGGATGCTAATTCTTTTGCGCATAGAATTGAATAATCGAGTTGGGACCCATTACCTTTTCCTATTTATGACATAATCAATGCTCCTGCCAAATTTCGAGTTTCTATGACACTGGGAATTGAATTAGATTCCGTAGGTAAAATTTGGATGCTAATTCTTTTGCGCATAGAATTGAATAATCGAGTTGGGACCCATTAGCTTTTCCTATTTATGACATAAACAATGCTCCTGCCAAATTTCACGTTTCTATGAAATTGGGAAGCGAGAAAATGAGATTCCGTACGTAAAATTTGGACGCTAATTCTTTTGTGCATAGAATTGAATAATCGAGTTGGGACCCATTAGCTTTTCCTATTTATGACATAATCAATGCTCCTGCCAAATTTCACGTTTCTATGACATTGCGAAGCGAGAAAATGAGATTCCGTACGTAAAATTTGGACGCTAATTCTTTTGTGCATAGAATTGAACGAGTTGGCACCCAATTACGTTTCCTATTTTGGAGATAATCTATGCTTGTGCCAAATTTCATGTTTCTATGACACTGGAAAGTGAGAAAATTACATTCTGTACGTAAAATTTGGAAGCTAATTCTTTTGCGCACAAAATTGAATAATCGAGTTGGGACCCAATAAAATTTCCTATTTATGACCTAATCAATGCTCGTGCCAAATTTCACGTTTCTGTGACACCGGAAAGTGAGAAAATTAGATTCCGTACGTAAAATTTGGACGCTAATTCTTTTGCGCATAGAATTGAATAATCGAGTTGGGACCCAATAAAATTTCCTATTTATGACATAATCAATGCTCCTGCCAAATTTCGAGTTTCCATGACACCGGAAAGTGAGAACATTAGATTCCGTACGTAAAATTTGGATGCTAATTCTTTTGCGCATAGAATTGAATAATCGAGTTGGGACCCATTAGCTTTTCCTATTTATGACATAATCAATGCTCCTGCCAATTTTCACGTTTCTATGACATTGGGAAGCGAGAAAATTAGCTTCCGTACGTAAAATTTGGACGCTAGTTCTTTTGTGCATAAAATTGAATAATCGAGTTGGGACCCATTAACATTTCCAATTTATAGCAATCAATGCTCGTGCCAAATTTCACGTTTCTATGACACCGGAAAGTGAGAAAATTACATTCCGTACGTAAAATTTGGACGCTAATTCTTTTGCGCATAGAATTGAATAATCGAGTTGGGACCCATTAGCTTTTCCTATTTATGACATAATCAATGCCCGTTCCAAATTTCATGTTTCTATTACGCCAAGAAGTGAGAGAATTAGATTCCGTACGTAAAATTTGGACACTAGTACTTTTGCGCATAGAATTGAATAATCGAGTTGGGACCCATTAGCTTTTCCTATTTATGACATAATCAATGCTCCTGCCAATTTTCACGTTTCTATGACATTGGGAAGCGAGAAAATTAGATTCCGTACGTAAAATTTGGACGCTCATTCTTTTGCGCATAGAATGGAATAATCGAGTTGGGACCCATCAGCTTTTTCTATTTATGACATAATCTATGCTTCTGCCAAATTTCGAGTTTCCATGACACCGAGAAGTGAGAAAATTACATTCCGTAGGTAAAATTCGGACGCTAATTCTTTTGCGCATCGAATCGAATAATCGAGTTGGGACCCATCAGCTTTTCCTCTTAATGACATAATCAATGCTCATGCCAAATTTCACGTTTCTATGAAACCGGAAAGTGAGAAAATTAGATTCCGTACGTAAAATTTGGACGCTAATTCTTTTGCGCATAGAATTGACTAATCGAGTTGGGACCCATTAGCTTTTCCTATTTATGACCTAATCAATGCTCGTGCCAATTTCATGTTTCTATGACACTGGAAAGTGAGAAAATTACATTCTGTACGTAAAATTTGGACGCTAATTCTTTTGCGCACAGAATTGAATAATCCAGTTGGGACCCAATAAAATTTCCTATTTATGACCTAATCAATGCTCGTGCCAAATTTCACGTTTCTATGACACCGGAAAGTGAGAAAATTAGATTCCGTACGTTAAATTTGGATGCTAGTTCTTTTGTGCATAGAATTGAATAATCGAGGTGGGACCCATTAACATTTCCTATTTATGACATAATCAATGCTCGTGCCAAATTTCACGTTTCTATTACACCGGAAAGTGAGAAAATTACATTCCGTACGTAAAATTTGGACGCTAATTCTTTTGCGCATAGAATTGAATAATCGAGTTGGGACCCATTAGCTTTTCCTATTTATGACATAATCAATGCTCGTTCCAAATTTCATGTTTCTATGACACCAAGAAGTGAGAGAATTAGATTCCGTACGTAAAATTTAGACGCCAGTTCTTTTGCGCTAGAATTGAATAATCCAAGTTGGGACCTATTAACTTTTCCTATTTATGACATATTCAATGCTCCTGCCAAATTACACGTTTCTATGACATTGGGAAGTGAGAGATTTAGATTCCGTACGTAAAATTTGGACGCTAATTCTTTTGCACATCGAATTGACTAATCGAGTTGGGACCCATTAGCTTTTCCTACTTATGACATAATCAATGCTCCTGCCAAATTTCACGTTTCTATGGCACCGGAAAGTGAGAACATTAGATTCCGTACGTAAAATTTGGACGCTAATTCTTTTGCGCATAGAATTGAATAATCGAGTTGGGACCCATTAGCTTTTCCTAATTTTGACATAATCAATGCTCCTGCCAATTTTCACGTTTCTATGACGTTGGGAAGCGAGAAAATTAGATTCCGTACGTTAAATTTGGATGCTAGTTCTTTTGTGCATAGAATTGAATAATCGAGTTGAGACCCATTAACATTTCCTATTTATGACATAATCAATGCTCGTGCCAAATTTCACGTTTCTATGACACCGGAAAGTGAGAAAATTACATTCCGTACGTAAAATTTGGACGCTAATTCTTTTGCGCATAGAATTGAATAATCGAGTTGGGACCCATTAGCTTCTCCTATTTATGACATAATCAATGCCCGTTCCAAATTTCATGTTTCTATTACACCAAGAAGTGAGAGAATTAGATACCGTACGTAAAATTTGGACGCTAATTCTTTTTCGCATCGAATTGACTAATCGAGTTGGGACCCATTAGCTTTTCCTATTTATGACATAATCAATGCTCGTGCCAAATTTAACGTTTCTATGACACCGGAAAGTGAGAAAATTATATTCCGTACGTAAAATTTGGACGCTAATTCTTTTGCGCATAGAATTGAATAATCGAGTTGGGAACCATTAGCTTTTCCTATGTATGACATAATCAATGCCGGTTCCAAATTTCATGTTTCTATTACACCAAGAAGTGAGAGAATTAGATTCCGTACGTAAAATTTGGACGCTAATTCTTTTGTGCATCGAATTGAATAATCGAGTTGGGACCCATTAGCTTTTCCTATTTATGACATAATCAATGCTCGTGCCAAATTTCACGTTTCTATGACACCGGAAAGTGAGAATATTACATTCCGTACGTAAAATTTGGACGCTAATTCTTTTGCGCATAGAATTGAATAATCGAGTTGGGAACCATTAGCTTTTCCTATTTATGACATAATCAATGCCCGTTCCAAATTTCATGTTTCTATTACACCAAGAAGTGAGAGAATTAGATTCCGTACGTAAAATTTGGACGCTAATTCTTTTGCGCATAGAATTGAATAATCGAGTTGGGACCCATTAGCTTTTCCTATTTATAACATAATCAATGCTCCTGCCAATTTTCATGTTTCTATGACATTGGGAAGCGAGAAAATTAGATTCCGTACGTAAAATTTGGACGCTAGTTCTTTTGTGCATAGAATTGAATTATCGAGTTGGGACCCATTAGCATTTCCTATTTATGACATAATCAATGCTCCTGCCAAATTTCACGTTTCTACGACATTGGGAAGCGAGAAAATGAGATTCCGTATATAAAATTTGGACGCTAATTCTTTTCTGCATAGAATTGAATAATCGAGTTGGGACCCAATTACTTTTCCTATTTTGGAGATAATCTATGCTTGTGCCAAATTTCATGTTTTTACGACATCGTTAAGTTGGAGAACTTTTGGCGAGTCAGTCAGCGAGTCAGTGAGTGAGTGAATTAGTCAGTGAGGGCTTTTGTCTATATATGTGTATATATATATATATATATATATATATATATATATATATATATATATATATATATATATATTTTTTTTTTTTTTTTCTAGCTGATAGGCCCGGCTTCGCCCGAGTTAATTTGGTACTGGTGTTTATCTGGTGTTCACACGGAAAATCTTATGAAGTCGTGGTTACTTTAGAGATACAGAAGAAAAACATGTTCACCATGTTGCATAGTTCTCTGCGTTACCAAGGAAACACCACGTGGAGGCAACCATGCGACGTTTCCTTTATATAAAATGACATCAGGAAATGAGAGAATTAGATTACATACATAAAATTTGGACACTAATTCTTTTGAGCTTAGAATTGAATAATCGAGTTGGGACCCATTAACTTTTCCTATTTATGACGTAATTAATGCCCGTTCCAAATTTCATGTTTCTATGACACCAAGAAGTGAGAGAATTAGATTCTGTACGTAAAATTTGGACGCTAGTTCTTTTGCGCTAGAATTGAATAATCAAGTTGGTACCCATTAGCTTTTCCTATTTATGACATAATCAATGCTCGTGCCAAATTTCACGTTTCTATGACACCGGAAAGTGAGAAAATTACATTCCGTACGTAAAATTTGGACACTAATTCTTTTGCGCATAGAATTGACTAATCGAGTTGGGACCCATTAGCTTTTCCTATTTATGACCTAATCAATGCTCGTGCCAAATTTCACGTTTCTATGACACCGGAAAGTGAGAAAATTACATTCCGTACGTAAAATTTGGACGCTAATTCTTTTGCGCATAGAATTGACTAATCGAGTTGGGTCCCATTAGGTTTTCCTATTTATGACCTAATCAATGCTCGTGCCAAATTTCACGTTTCTATGACACCGGAAAGTGAGAAAATTACATTCTGTACATATAATTTGGACGCTAATTCTTTTGCGCATAGAATTGAATAATCAAGTTGGGACCCAATAACATTTCCTATTTATGACATAATCAATGCTCGTGCCAAATTTCACGTTTCCATGACACTGAGAAGTGAGAAAATTACATTCCGTACGTAAAATTTGGACGCTAATTCTTTTGCGCATAGAATTAAATAATCGACTTGGGACCCATCAGCTTTTCCTATTTATGACATAATCAATGCCCGTTCCAAATTTCATGTTTCTATGACACCAAGAAGTGAGAGAATTACATTCCGTACGTAAAATTTAGACGCCAGTTCTTTTGCGCTAGAATTGAATAATCCAAGTTGGGACCTATTAACTTTTCCTATTTATGACATATTCAATGCTCCTGCCAAATTACACGTTTCTATGACATTGGGAAGTGAGAGATTTAGATTCCGTACGTAAAATTTGGACGCTAATTCTTTTGCACATCGAATTGACTAATCGAGTTGGGACCCATTAGCTTTTCCTACTTATGACATAATCAATGCTCCTGCCAAATTTCTCGTTTCTATGGCACCGGAAAGTGAGAACATTAGATTCCGTACGTAAAATTTGGACGCTAATTCTTTTGCGCATAGAATTGAATAATCGAGTTGGGACCCATTAGCTTTTCCTATTTATGACATAATCAATGCTCCTGCCAATTTTCACGTTTCTATGACGTTGGGAAGCGAGAAAATTAGATTCCTTACGTTAAATTTGGATGCTAGTTCTTTTGTGCATAGAATTGAATAATCGAGTTGGGACCCATTAACATTTCCTATTTATGACATAATCAATGCTCGTGCCAAATTTCACGTTTCTATGACACCGGAAAGTGAGAAAATTACATTCCGTACGTAAAATTTGGACGCTAATTCTTTTGCGCATAGAATTGAATAATCGAGTTGGGACCCATTAGCTTTTCCTATTTATGACATAATCAATGCCCGTTCCAAATTTCATGTTTCCATTACACCAAGAAGTGAGAGAATTACATTCCGTACGTAAAATTTGGACGCTAGTTCTTTTGTGCATAGAATTGAATAATCGAGTTGGGACCCATTAGCATTTCCTATTTATGACATAATCAATGCTCGTGCCAAATTTCACGTTTCTACGACATTGGGAAGCGAGAAAATGAGATTCCGTATGTAAAATTTGGACGCTAATTCTTTTGTGTATAGAATTGAATAATCGAGTTGGGACCCAATTACTTTTCCTATTTTGGAGATAATCTATGCTTGTGCCAAATTTCTTGTTTTTACGACATCGTTAAGTTGGAGAACTTTTGGCGAGTCAGTCAGCGAGTCAGTGAGTGAGTGAGGGCTTTTGTCTATATATGTGTATATATATATAGATATATTCTAGCTGATAGGCCCGGCTTCGCCCGAGTTAATTTGGTACTGGTGTTTATCTGGTGTTCACACGGAAAAACTTATGAAGTCGTGGTTACTTTAGAGATACAGAAGAAAAACATGTTCACCATGTTGCATAGTTCTCTGCGTTACCCAGGAAAATTTGGACGCTAGTTCTTTTGCGCTAGAATTGAATAATCAAGTTGGTACCCATTAGCTTTTCCTATTTATGACATAATCAATGCTCGTGCCAAATTTCACGTTTCTATTACACCGGAAAGTGAGAAAATTACATTCCGTACGTAAAATTTGGACACTAATTCTTTTGTGCATAGAATTGACTAATCGAGTTGGGACCCATTAGCTTTTCCTATTTATGACCTAATCAATGCTCGTGCCAAATTTCACGTTTCTATGACACCGGAAAGTGAGAAAATTACATTCCGTACGTAAAATTTGGACGCTAATTCTTTTGCGCATAGAATTGACTAATCGAGTTGGGTCCCATTAGGTTTTCCTATTTATGACCTAATCAATGCTCGTGCCAAATTTCACGTTTCTATGACACCGGAAAGTGAGAAAATTACATTCTGTACATATAATTTGGACGCTAATTCTTTTGCGCATAGAATTGAATAATCAAGTTGGGACCCAATAACATTTCCTATTTATGACATAATCAATGCTCGTGCCAAATTTCACGTTTCCATGACACTGAGAAGTGAGAAAATTACATTCCGTACGTAAAATTTGGACGCTAATTCTTTTGCGCATAGAATTAAATAATCGACTTGGGACCCATCAGCTTTTCCTATTTATGACATAATCAATGCCCGTTCCAAATTTCATGTTTCTATGACACCAAGAAGTGAGAGAATTACATTCCGTACGTAAAATTTAGACGCCAGTTCTTTTGCGCTAGAATTGAATAATCCAAGTTGGGACCTATTAACTTTTCCTATTTATGACATATTCAATGCTCCTGCCAAATTACACGTTTCTATGACATTGGGAAGTGAGAGATTTAGATTCCGTACGTAAAATTTGGACGCTAATTCTTTTGCACATCGAATTGACTAATCGAGTTGGGACCCATTAGCTTTTCCTACTTATGACATAATCAATGCTCCTGCCAAATTTCTCGTTTCTATGGCACCGGAAAGTGAGAACATTAGATTCCGTACGTAAAATTTGGACGCTAATTCTTTTGCGCATAGAATTGAATAATCGAGTTGGGACCCATTAGCTTTTCCTATTAATGACATAATCAATGCTCCTGCCAATTTTCACGTTTCTATGACGTTGGGAAGCGAGAAAATTAGATTCCGTACGTTAAATTTGGATGCTAGTTCTTTTGTGCATAGAATTGAATAATCGAGTTGGGACCCATTAACATTTCCTATTTATGACATAATCAATGCTCGTGCCAAATTTCACGTTTCTATGACACCGGAAAGTGAGAACATTAGATTCCGTACGTAAAATTTGGACGCTAGTTCTTTTGTGCATAGAATTGAATAATCGAGTTGGGACCCATTAGCTTTTCCTATTTATGACATAATCAATGCCCGTTCCAAATTTCATGTTTCCATTACACCAAGAAGTGAGAGAATTACATTCCGTACGTAAAATTTGGACGCTAGTTCTTTTGTGCATAGAATTGAATAATCGAGTTGGGACCCATTAGCATTTCCTATTTATGGCATAATCAATGCGCCTGCCAAATTTCACGTTTCTACGACATTGGGAAGCGAGAAAATGAGATTCCGTATGTAAAATTTGGACGCTAATTCTTTTGTGTATAGAATTGAATAATCGAGTTGGGACCCAATTACTTTTCCTATTTTGGAGATAATCTATGCTTGTGCCAAATTTCTTGTTTTTACGACATCGTTAAGTTGGAGAACTTTTGGCGAGTCAGTCAGCGAGTCAGTGAGTGAGTGAGGGCTTTTGTCTATATATGTGTATATATATATAGATATAGTCTAGCTGATAGGCCCGGCTTCGCCCGAGTTAATTTGGTACTGGTGTTTATCTGGTGTTCACACGGAAAATCTTATGAAGTCGCGGTTACTTTAGAGATACAGAAGAAAAACATGTTCACCATGTTGCATAGTTCTCTGCGTTACCAAGGAAACACCACGTGGAGGCAACCATGCGACGTTTCCTTTATATAAAATGACATCAGGAAATGAGAGAATTAGATTACATACATAAAATTTGGACACTAATTCTTTTGAGCTTAGAATTGAATAATCGAGTTGGGACCCATTAGCTTTTCCTATTTATGACATAATCAATGCTCGTGCCAAATTTCACGTTTCTATGACACCGGAAAGTGAGAAAATTACATTCCGTACGTAAAATTTGGACGCTAATTCTTTTGCGCATAGAATTGACTAATCGAGTTGGGTCCCATTAGCTTTTCCTATTTATGACCTAATCAATGCTCGTGCCAAATTTCACGTTTCTATGACACCGGAAAGTGAGAAAATTACATTCCGTACGTAAAATTTGGACGCTAATTCTTTTGCGCATAGAATTGAATAATCAAGTTGGGACCCAATAACATTTCCTATTTATGACATAATCAATGCTCGTGCCAAATTTCATGTTTCCATGACACTGAGAAGTGAGAAAATTACATTCCGTACGTAAAATTTGGACGCTAATTCTTTTGCGCATAGAATTAAATAATCGAGTTGAGACCCATTAGCTTTTCCTATTTATGACATAATCAATGCTCCTGCCAATTTTCACGTTTCTATGACGTTGGGAAGCGAGAAAATTAGATTCCGTACGTTAAATTTGGATGCTAGTTCTTTTGTGCATAGAATTGAATAATCGAGTTGGGACCCATTAACATTTCCTATTTATGACATAATCAATGCTCGTGCCAAATTTCACGTTTCTATGACACCGGAAAGTGAGAAAATTACATTCCGTACGTAAAATTTGGACGCTAATTCTTTTGCGCATAGAATTGAATAATCGAGTTGGGACCCATTAGCTTTTCCTATTTATGACATAATCAATGCCCGTTCCAAATTTCATGTTTCCATTACACCAAGAAGTGAGAGAATTATATTCCGTACGTAAAGTTTGGACGCTAATTCTTTTGTGTATAGAATTGAATAATCGAGTTGGGACCCAATTACTTTTCCTATTTTGGAGATAATCTATGCTTGTGCCAAATTTCATGTTTTTACGACATCGTTAAGTTGGAGATCTTTTGGCGAGTCAGTCAGCGAGTCAGTGAGTGAGTGAATTAGTCAGTGAGGGCTTTTGTCTATATATGTGTATATATATATATATATATATATATATATATATATATATATATATATATATATATTCTAGCTGATAGGCCCGGCTTCGCCCGAGTTAATTTGGTACTGGTGTTTATCTGGTGTTCACACGGAAAATCTTATGAAGTCGTGGTTACTTTAGAGATACAGAAGAAAAACATGTTCACCATGTTGCATAGTTCTCTGCGTTACCCAGGAAACACCACGTGGAGGCAACCATGCGACGTTTCCTTTATATAAAATGACATCAGGAAATGAGAGAATTAGATTACATACATAAAATTTGGACACTAATTCTTTTGAGCTTAGAATTGAATAATCGAGTTGGGACCCATTAACTTTTCCTATTTATGACGTAATTAATGCCCGTTCCAAATTTCATGTTTCTATGACACCAAGAAGTGAGAGAATTAGAATCCGTACGTAAAATTTGGACGCTAGTTCTTTTGCGCTAGAATTGAATAATCAAGTTGGTACCCATTAGCTTTTCCTATTTATGACCTAATCAATGCTCGTGCCAAATTTCACGTTTCTATGACACCGGAAAGTGAGAAAATTACATTCCGTACGTAAAATTTGTACGCTAATTCTTTTGCGCATAGAATTGACTAATCGAGTTGGGACCCACTAGCTTTTCCTATTTATGACCTAATCAATGCTCGTGCCAAATTTCACGTTTCTATGACACCGGAAAGTGAGAAAATTACATTCTGTACGTAAAATTTGGACGCTAATTCTTTTGCGCATAAAATTGAATAATCAAGTTGGGACCCAATAACATTTCCTATTTATGACATAATCAATGCTCGTGCCAAATTTCACGTTTCCATGACACCGAGAAGTGAGAAAATTACATTCCGTACGTAAAATTTGGACGCTAATTCTTTTGCGCATAGAATTAAATAATCGAGTTGGGACCCATCAGCTATTCCTATTTATGACATAATCAATGCCCGTTCCAAATTTCATGTTTCTATGACACCAAGAAGTGAGAGAATTAGATTCTGTACGTAAAATTTAGACGCCAGTTCTTTTGCGCTAGAATTGAATAATCAAGTTGGTACCCATTAGCTTTTCCTATTTATGACATAATCAATGCTCGTGCCAAATTTCACGTTTCTATTACACCGGAAAGTGAGAAAATTACATTCCGTACGTAAAATTTGGTGCTAATTCTTTTGCGCATAGAATTGACTAATCGAGTTGGGACCCATTAGCTTTTCCTATTTATGACCTAATCAATACTCGTGCCAAATTTCACGTTTCTATGACACCGGAAAGTGAGAAAATTACATTCCGTACGTAAAATTTGGACGCTAATTCTTTTGCGCATAGAATTGACTAATCGAGTTGGGACCCACTAGCTTTTCCTATTTATGACCTAATCAATGCTCGTGCCAAATTTCACGTTTCTATGACACCGGAAAGTGAGAAAATTACATTCTGTATGTAAAATTTGGACGCTAATTCTTTTGCGCATAAAATTGAATAATCAAGTTGGGACCCAATAACATTTCCTATTTATGACATAATCAATGCTCGTGCCAAATTTCACGTTTCCATGACACCGAGAAGTGAGAAAATTACATTCCTACGTAAAATTTGGACGCTAATTCTTTTGCGCATAGAATTAAATAATCGAGTTGGGACCCATCAGCTTTTCCTTTTTATGACATAATCAATGCCCGTTCCAAATTTCATGTTTCTGACACCAAGAAGTGAGAGAATTAGATTCCGTACGTAAAATTTAGACGCCAGTTCTTTTGCGCTAGAATTGAATAATCCAAGTTGGGACCTATTACCTTTTCCTATTTATGACATATTCAATGCTCCTGCCAAATTACACGTTTCTATGACATTGGGAATGACAGATTTAGATTCCGTACGTAAAATTTGGACGCTAATTCTTTTGCACATCGAATTGACTAATCGAGTTGGGACCCATTAGCTTTTCCTATTTATGACATAATCAATGCTCCTGCCAATTTTCACGTTTCTATGACGTTGGGAAGCGAGAAAATTAGATTCCGTACGTTAAATTTGGATGCTACTTCTTTTGTGCATAGAATTGAATAATCGAGTTGGGACCCATTAACATTTCCTATTTATGACATAATCAATGCTCGTGCCAAATTTCACGTTTCTATGACACCGGAAAGTGAGAAAATTACATTCCGTACGTAAAATTTGGACGCTAATTCTTTTGCGCATAGAATTGAATAATCGAGTTGGGACCCATTAGCTTTTCCTATTTATGACATAATCAATGCCCGTTCCAAATTTCATGTTTCTATTACACCAAGAAGTGAGAGAATTACATTCCGTATGTAAAATTTGGACGCTAGTTCTTTTGTGCATAGAATTGAATAATCGAGTTGGGACCCATTAGCATTTCCTATTTATGACATAATCAATGCGCCTGCCAAATTTCACGTTTCTACGACATTGGGAAGCGAGAAAATGAGATTCCGTATGTAAAATTTGGACGCTAATTCTTTTGTGTATAGAATTGAATAATCGGGTTTGGACCCAATTACTTTTCCTATTTTGGAGATAATCTATGCTTGTGCCAAATTTCATGTTTTCATGACATCGTTAAGTTGGAGAACTTTTGGCGAGTCAGTCAGCGAGTCAGTGAGTGAGTGAATGAGTCAGTGAGGGCTTTTGTCTATATATGTGTGTATATATATATATATATATATATATATATATATATATATATATATTCTAGCTGATAGGCCCGGCTTCGCCCGAGTTAATTTGGTACTGGTGTTTATCTGGTGTTCACACGGAAAATCTTATGAAGTCGTGGTTACTTTAGAGATACAGAAGAAAAACATGTTCACCATGTTGCATAGTTCTCTGCGTTACCCAGGAAACACCACGTGGAGGCAACCATGCGACGTTTCCTTTATATAAAATGACATCAGGAAATGAGAGAATTAGATTACATACATAAAATTTGGACACTAATTCTTTTGAGCTTAGAATTGAATGATCGAGTTGGGACCCATTAACTTTTCCTATTTATGACGTAATTAATGGCCGTTCCAAATTTCATGTTTCTATGACACCAAGAAGTGAGAGAATTAGATTCCGTACGTAAAATTTGGACGCTAGTTCTTTTGCGCTAGAATTGAATAATCAAGTTGGTACCCATTAGCTTTTCCTATTTATGACATAATCAATGCTCGTGCCAAATTTCACGTTTCTATTACACCGGAAAGTGAGAAAATTACATTCCGTACGTAAAATTTGGTGCTAATTCTTTTGCGCATAGAATTGACTAATCGAGTTGGGACCCATTAGCTTTTCCTATTTATGACCTAATCAATGCTCGTGCCAAATTTCACGTTTCTATGACACCGGAAAGTGAGAAAATTACATTCCGTACGTAAAATTTGGACGCTAATTCCTTTGCGCATAGAATTGACTAATCGAGTTGGGACCCACTAGCTTTTCCTATTTATGACCTAATCAATGCTCGTGCCAAATTTCACGTTTCTATGACACCGGAAAGTGAGAAAATTACATTCTGTACGTAAAATTTGGACGCTAATTCTTTTGCGCATAGAATTGAATAATCAAGTTGGGACCCAATAATATTTCCTATTTATGACATAATCAATGCTCGTGCCAAATTTCACGTTTCTATGACACCGGAAAGTGAGAAAATTACATTCTGTACGTAAAATTTGGACGCTAATTCTTTTGCGCATAGAATTAAATAATCGAGTTGGGATCCATCAGCTTTTCCTATTTATGACATAATCAATGCCTGTTCCAAATTTCATGTTTCTATGACATTGAGAAGTGAGAGAATTAGATTCCGTACGTAAAATTTAGACGCCAGTTCTTTTGCGCTAGAATTGAATAATCCAAGTTGGGACCTATTAACTTTTCCTATTTATGACATATTCAATGCTCCTGGCAAATTACACGTTTCTATGACATTGGAAAGTGAGAGATTTAGATTCCGTACGTAAAATTTGGACGCTCATTCTTTTGCACATCGAATTGACTAATCGAGTTGGGACCCATTAGCTTTTCCTACTTATGACATAATCAATGCTCCTGCCAAATTTCACGTTTCTATGGCACCGGAAAGTGAGAACATTAGATTCCGTACGTAAAATTTGGACGCTAATTCTTTTGCGCATAGAATTGAATAATCGAGTTGGGACCCATTAGCTTTTCCTATTTATGACATAATCAATGCTCGTGCCAAATTTCACGTTTCTATGACACAGGAAAGTGAGAAAATTACATTCCGTACGTAAAATTTGGACGCTAATTCTTTTGCGCATAGAATTGAATAATCGAGTTGGGACCCATTAGCTTTTCCTATTTATGACATAATCAATGCCCGTTCCAAATTTCATGTTTCTATTACACCAAGAAGTGAGAGAATTAGATACCGTACGTAAAATGTGGACGCCAATTCTTTTTCGCAACGAATTGACTAATCGAGTTGGGACCCATTAGCTTTTCCTATTTATGACATAATCAATGCTCGTGCCAAATTTCACGTTTCTATGACACCGGAAAGTGAGAAAATTACATTCCGTACGTAAAATTTGGACGCTAATTCTTTTGCGCATAGAATTGAATAATCGTGTTGGGAACCATTAGCTTTTCCTATGTATGAAATAATCAATGCCGGTTCCAAATTTCATGTTTCTATTACACCAAGAAGTGAGAGAATTAGATTCCGTACGTAAAATTTGGACGCTAATTCTTTTGCGCATAGAATTGAATAATCGAGTTGGGACCCATTAGCTTTTCCTATTTATGACATAATCAATGCTCGTGCCAAATTTCACGTTTCTATTACGCCGGAAAGTGAGAAAATTACATTCCGTACGTAAAATTTGGTGCTAATTCTTTTGATCATAGAACTGACTAATCGAGTTGGGACCCATTAGCTTTTCCTATTTATGACCTAATCAATGCTCCTGCCAAATTTCACGTTTCTATGGCACCGGAAAGTGAGAACATTAGATTCCGTACGTAAAATTTGGACGCTAATTCTTTTGCGCATAGAATTGAATAATCGAGTTGGGACCCATTAGCTTTTCCTATTTATGACATAATCAATGCTCCTGCAAATTTTCACGTTTCTATGACGTTGGGAAGCGAGAAAATTAGATTCCGTACGTAAAATTTGGACGTTAATTTTTTTGCGCATAGAATTGAATAATCATGTTGGGACCCAATAATATTTCCGATTTATGACATAATCAATGCTCGTGCCAAATTTCACGTTTCTATGACACCGGAAAGTGAGAAAATAACATTCTGTACGTACAATTTGGACGCTAATTCTTTTGCGCATAGAATTAAATAATCGAGTTGGGACCCATCAGCTTTTCCTATTTATGACATAATCAATGCCCGTTCCAAATTTCATGTTTCTATGACACCGGAAAGTGAGAAAATTACATTCCGTACGTAAAATTTGGACGCTAATTCTTTTGCGCATAGAATTGACTAATCGAGTTGGGACCCATTAGCTTTTCCTATTTATGACCTAATCAATGCTCGTGCCAAATTTCACGTTTCTATGACAACGGAAAGTGAGAAAATTACATTCCGTACGTAAAATTTAAACGCTAATTCTTTTGCGCATAAAATTGAATAATCAAGTTGGGACCCAATAACATTTCCTATTTATGACATAATCAATGCTTGTGCCAAATTTCACGTTTCCATGACACCGAGAAGTGAGAAAATTACATTCTGTACGTAAAATTTGGACGCTAATTCTTTTGCGCATAGAATTAAATAATCGAGTTGGGACCCATCAGCTTTTCCTTTTTATGACATAATCAATGCCCGTTCCAAATTTCATGTTTCTATGACACCAAGAAGTGAGAGAATTAGATGCCGTACGTAAAATTTAGACGCCAGTTCTTTTGCGCTAGAATTGAATAATCCAAGTTGGGACCTATTAACTTTTCCTATTTATGACATATTCAATGCTCCTGCCAAATTACACGTTTCTATGACATTGGGAAGTGAGAGATTTAGATTCCGTACGTAAAATTTGGACGCTAATTCTTTTGCACATCGAATTGACTAATCGAGTTGGGACCCATTAGCTTTTCCTACTTATGACATAATCAATGCTCCTGCCAAATTTCACGTTTCTATGGCACCGGAAATTGAGAACATTAGATTCCGTACGTAAAATTTGGACGCTAATTCTTTTGCGCATAGAATTGAATAATCGTGTTGGGACCCATTAGCTTTTCCTATTTATGACATAATCAATGCCCGTTCCAAATTTCATGTTTCTATTACACCAAGAAGTGAGAGAATTACATTCCGTACGTAAAATTTGGACGCTAGTTCTTTTGTGCATAGAATTGAATAATCGAGTTGGGACCCATTAGCATTTCCTATTTATGACATAATCAATGCGCCTGCCAAATTTCACGTTTCTACGACATTGGGAAGCGAGAAAATGAGATTCCGTATGTAAAATTTGGACGCTAATTCTTTTGTGTCTAGAATTGAATAATCGAGTTGGGACCCAATTACTTTTCCTATTTTGGAGATAATCTATGCTTGTGCCAAATTTCATGTTTTTACGACATCGTTAAGTTGGAGAACTTTTGGCGAGTCAGTCAGCGAGTCAGTGAGTGAGTGAATGAGTCAGTGAGGGCTTTTGTCTATATATGTGTATATATATATATTCTAGCTGATAGGCCCGGCTTCGCCCGAGTTAATTTGGTACTGGTGTTTATCTGGTGTTCACACGGAAAATCTTATGAAGTCGTGGTTACTTTAGAGATACAGAAGAAAAACATGTTCACCATGTTGCATAGTTCTCTGCGTTACCCAGGAAACACCACGTGGAGGCAACCATGCGACGTTTCCTTTATATAAAATGACATCAGGAAATGAGAGAATTAGATTACATACATAAAATTTGGACACTAATTCTTTTGAGCTTAGAATTGAATAATCGAGTTGGGACCCATTAACTTTTCCTATTTATGACGTAATTAATGCCCGTTCCAAATTTCATGTTTCTATGACACCAAGAAGTGAGAGAATTAGAATCCGTACGTAAAATTTGGACGCTAGTTCTTTTGCGCTAGAATTGAATAATCAAGTTGGTACCCATTAGCTTTTCCTATTTATGACATAATCAATGCTCGTGCCAAATTTCACGTTTCTATTACACCGGAAAGTGAGAAAATTACATTCCGTACGTAAAATTTGGTGCTAATTCTTTTGCGCATAGAATTGACTAATCGAGTTGGGACCCATTAGCTTTTCCTATTTATGACCTAATCAATGCTCGTGCCAAATTTCACGGTTCTATGACACCGGAAAGTGAGAAAATTACATTCCGTATGTAAAATTTGGACGCTAATTCTTTTGCGCATAGAATTGACTAATCGAGTTGGGAACCACTAGCTTTTCCTATTTATGACCTAATCAATGCTCGTGCCAAATTTCACGTTTCTATGACACCGGAAAGTGAGAAAATTACATTCTGTACGTAAAATTTGGACGCTAATTCTTTTGCGCATAGAATTGAATAATCAAGTTGGGACCCAATAATATTTCCTATTTATGACATAATCAATGCTCGTGCCAAATTTCACGTTTCTATGACACCGGAAAGTGAGAAAATTACATTCTGTACGTAAAATTTGGACGCTAATTCTTTTGCGCATAAAATTAAATAATCGAGTTGGGACCCATTAGCTTTTCCTATTTATGACATAATCAATGCCTGTTCCAAATTTCATGTTTCTATGACACCGGAAAGTGAGAAAATTACATTCCGTACGTAAAATTTGGACGCTAATTCTTTTGCGCATAGAATTGACTAATTGAGTTGGGACCCATTAGCTTTTCCTATTTATGACCTAATCAATGCTCGTGCCAAATTTCACGTTTCTATGACAACGGAAAGTGAGAAAATTACATTCCGTACGTAAAATTTGGACGCTAATTCTTTTGCGCATAGAATTGACTAATCGAGTTGGGTGCCATTAGCTTTTCCTATTTATGACCTAATCAATGCTCGTGCCAAATTTCACGTTTCTATGACACCGGAAAGTGAGAAAATTACATTCTGTACGTAAAATTTGGACGCTAATTCTTTTGCGCATAAAATTGAATAATCAAGTTGGGACCCAATAACATTTCCTATTTATGATATAATCAATGCTCGTGCCAAATTTCACGTTTCCATGACACCGAGAAGTGAGAAAATTACATTCCGTACGTAAAATTTGGACGCTAATTCTTTTGCGCATAGAATTGACTAATCCAAGTTGGGACCTATTAACTTTTCCTATTTATAACATATTCAATGCTCCTGGCAAATTACACGTTTCTATGACATTGGGAAGTGAGAGATTTAGATTCCGTACGTAAAATTTGGACGCTCATTCTTTTGCACATCGAATTGACTAATCGAGTTGGGACCCATTAGCTTTTCCTACTTATGACATAATCAATGCTCCTGCCAAATTTCACGTTTCTATGGCACCGGAAAGTGAGAACATTAGATTCCGTACGTAAAATTTGGACGCTAATTCTTTTGCGCATAGAATTGAATAATCGAGTTGGGACCCATTAGCTTTTCCTAATTATGACATAATCAATGCTCCTGCAAATTTTCACGTTTCTATGACGTTGGGAAGCGAGAAAATTAGATTCCGTACGTTAAATTTGGATGCTAGTTCTTTTGTGCATAGAATTGAATAATCGAGTTGGGACCCATTAACATTTCCTATTTATGACATAATCAATGCTCGTGCCAAATTTCACGTTTCTATGACACCGGAAAGTGAGAAAATTACATTCCGTACGTAAAATTTGGACGCTAATTCTTTTGCGCATAGAATTGAATAATCGAGTTGGGACCCATTAGCTTTTCCTATTTATGACATAATCAATGCCCGTTCCAAATTTCATGTTTCTATTAAACCAAGAAGTGAGAGAATTAGATACCGTACGTAAAATGTGGACGCTAATTCTTTTTCGCATCGAATTGACTAATCGAGTTGGGACCCATTAGCTTTTCCTATTTATGACATAATCAATGCTCGTGCCAAATTTCACGTTTCTACGACATTGGGAAGCGAGAAAATGAGATTCCGTATATAAAATTTGGACGCTAATTCTTTTCTGCATAGAATTGAATAATCAAGTTGGGACCCAATTACTTTTCCTATTTTGGAGATAATCTATGCTTGTGCCAAATTTCATGTTTTTACGACATCGTTAAGTTGGAGAACTTTTGGCGAGTCAGTCAGCGAGTCAGTGAGTGAGTGAATGAGTCAGTGAGGGCTTTTGTCTATATATGTATATATATATATATATATATATATATATATATATATATATATTTATATATATATATATATTCTAGCTGATAGGCCCGGCTTCGCCCGAGTTAATTTGGTACTGGTGTTTATCTGGTGTTCACACGGAAAATCTTATGAAGTCGTGGTTACTTTAGAGATACAGAAGAAAAACATGTTCACCATGTTGCATAGTTCTCTGCGTTACCCAGGAAACACCACATGGAGGCAACCATGCGACGTTTCCTTTATATAAAATGACATCAGGAAATGAGAGAATTAGATTACATACATAAAATTTGGACACTAATTCTTTTGAGCTTAGAATTGAATAATCGAGTTGGGACCCATTAACTTTTCCTATTTATGACGTAATTAATGGCCGTTCCAAATTTCATGTTTCTATGACACCAAGAAGTGAGAGAATTAGATTCCGTATGTAAAATTTGGACGCTAGTTCTTTTGCGCTAGAATTGAATAATCAAGTTGGTACCCATTAGCTTTTCCTATTTATGACATAATCAATGCTCGTGCCAAATTTCACGTTTCTATTACACCGGAAAGTGAGAAAATTACATTCCGTACGTAAAATTTGGTGCTAATTCTTTTGCGCATAGAATTGACTAATCGAGTTGGGACCCATTAGCTTTTCCTATTTATGACCTAATCAATGCTCGTGCCAAATTTCACGTTTCTATGACACCGGAAAGTGAGAAAATTACATTCCGTACGTAAAATTTGGACGCTAATTCTTTTGCGCATAGAATTGAATAATCGAGTTGGGACCCAATAATATTTCCTATTTATGACATAATCAATGCTCGTGCCAAATTTCACGTTTCTATGACACCGGAAAGTGAGAAAATTACATTCTGTACGTAAAATTTGGACGCTAATTCTTTTGCGCATAGAATTAAATAATCGAGTTGGGACCCATCAGCTTTTCCTATTTATGACATAATCAATGCCCGTTCCAAATTTCATGTTTCTATGACACCGGAAAGTGAGAAAATTACATTCCGTACGTAAAATTTGGACGCTAATTCTTTTGCGCATAGAATTGACTAATCGAGTTGGGACCCATTAGCTTTTCCTATTTATGACCTAATCAATGCTCGTGCCAAATTTCACGTTTCTATGACACCGGAAAGTGAGAAAATTACATTCTGTACGTAAAATTTGGACGCTAATTCTTTTGCGCATAAAATTGAATAATCAAGTTGGGACCCAATAACATTTCCTATTTATGACATAATCAATGCTCGTGCCAAATTTCACGTTTCCATGACACCGAGAAGTGAGAAATTGCATTCCGTACGTAAAATTTGGACGCTAATTCTTTTGCGCATAGAATTAAATAATCGAGTTGGGACCCATCAGCTTTTCCTATTTATGACATAATCAATGCCCGTTCCAAATTTCATGTTTCTATGACACCAAGAAGTGAGAGAATTAGATTCCGTACGTAAAATTTACACGCCAGTTCTTTTGCGCTAGAATTGAATAATCCAAGTTGGGACCTATTAACTTTTCCTATTTATGACATATTCAATGCTCCAGCCAAATTACACGTTTCTATGACATTGGGAAGTGAGAGATTTAGATTCCGTACGTAAAATTTGGACGCTAATTGTTTTGCACATCGAATTGACTAATCGAGTTGGGACCCATTAGCTTTTCCTACTTATGACATAATCAATGCTCCTGCCAAATTTCACGTTTCTATGGCACCGGAAAGTGAGAACATTAGATTCCGTACGTAAAATTTGGACGCTAATTCTTTTGCGCATAGAATTGAATAATCGAGTTGGGACCCATTAGCTTTTCCTATTTATGAGATAATCAATGCTCCTGCCAATTTTCACGTTTCTATGACGTTGGGAAGCGAGAAAATTAGATTCCGTACGTTAAATTTGGATGCTACTTCTTTTGTGCATAGAATTGAATAATCGAGTTGGGACCCATTAACATTTCCTATTTATGACATAATCAATGCTCGTGCCAAATTTCACGTTTCTATGACACCGGAAAGTGAGAAAATTACATTCCGTACGTAAAATTTGGACGCTAATTCTTTTGCGCATAGAATTGAATAATCGAGTTGGGACCCATTAGCTTTTCCTATTTATGACATAATCAATGCCCGTTCCAAACTTCATGTTTCTATTACACCAAGAAGTGAGAGAATTACATTCCGTACGTAAAATTTGGACGCTAGTTCTTTTGTGCATAGAATTGAATAATCGATTTGGGACCCATTAGCATTTCCTATTTATGACATAATCAATGCGCCTGCCAAATTTCACGTTTCTACGACATTGGGAAGCGAGAAAATGAGATTCCGTATGTAAAATTTGGACGCTAATTCTTTTGTGTATAGAATTGAATAATCGAGTTTGGACCCAATTACTTTTCCTATTTTGGAGATAATCTATGCTTGTGCCAAATTTCATGTTTTTACGACATTGTTAAGTTGGAGAACTTTTGGCGAGTCAGTCAGCGAGTCAGTGAGTGAGTGAATGAGTGAGTGAGGGCTTTTGTCTATATATGTGTTTATATATATATATATATATATATATATATATATATATATATATATATATATATGTATATATATATATTCTAGCTGATAGGCCCGGCTTCTCCCGAGTTAATTTGGTACTGGTGTTTATCTGGTGTTCACACGGAAAATCTTATGAAGTCGTGGTTACTTTAAAGATACAGAGGAAAAACATGTTCACCATGTTGCATAGTTCTCTGCGTTACCCAGGAAACACCACGTGGAGGCAACCATGCGACGTTTCCTTTATATAAAATGACATCAGGAAATGAGAGAATTAGATTACATACATAAAATTTGGACACTAATTCTTTTGAGCTTAGAATTGAATAATCGAGTTGGGACCCATTAACTTTGCATATTTATGACATAATCAATGCGCGTTCCAAATTTCATGTTTCTATGACACCAAGAAGTGAGAGAATTAGATTCCGTACGTACAATTTGGACGCTAGTTCTTTTGCGCTAGAATTGAATAATCAAGTTGGTACCCATTAGCTTTTCCTATTTTTGACATAATCAATGCTCGTGCCAAATTTCACGTTTCTATGACACCGGAAAGTGAGAAAATTACATTCCGTACGTAAAATTTGGACGCTCATTCTTTTGCGCATAGAATTGACTAATCGAGTTGGGACCCATTAGCTTTTCCTATTTATGACCTAATCAATGCTCGTGCCAAATTTCACGTTTCTATGACACCGGAAAGTGAAAAAATTACATTCCGTACGTAAAATTTGGACGCTAATTCTTTTGCGCATAGAATTGACTAATCGAGTTGGGACCCATTAGCTTTTTTTATTTATGACCTAATCAATGCTCGTGCCAAATTTCACGTTTCTATGACACCGGAAAGTGAGAAAATTACATTCTGTACGTAAAATTTGGACGCTAATTCTTTTGCGCATAGAATTAAATAATCGAGTTGGGACCCATCAGCTTTTCTTATTTATGACATAATCAATGCCCGTTCCTAATTTCATGTTTGTATGACACCAAGATGTGAGAGAATTAGATGCCGTATGTAAAACTTAGACGCCAGTTCTTTTGCGCTAGAATTGAATAATCCAAGTTGGGACCTATTAACTTTTCCTATTTATGACATATTCAATGCTCCTGCCAAATTACACGTTTCTATGACATTGAGAAGTGAGAGATTTAGATTCCGTACGTAAAATTTGGACACTAATTCTTTTGCGCATAGAATTGAATAATCGAGTTGGGACCCATTAGCTTTTCCTATTTATGACATATTCAATGCTCGTGCCAAATTTCATATTTCTACGACATTGGGAAGATGGAGAACTTTTGGCGAATCAGTGAGGGCTTTCGTCTTTATATATATATATATATATAGATATATAGATAGATAGATGAATATGCATATACATGTATATTTTTCTTCCTAGTTTATGCATCGGTGGATGGCTAATGGTTGTACGTAAAATATAATTTGCTGTTAGTAGATGTAACTTGGATGGTTTTGCATATTTAATATATTTCCATAAACTCCAAATGCCCCATTTGTTTCTTTTATGCCCAATTTTTTTAATGCGTTATAGTAATTCGCTAAATAACATCATTTGACTAAAATTAAGTTTGTTGGTGGGTTAATATTTAAATAGAAATAATCAGCATAGCAGATTTAGGAAAATACTACTGTACTGTCGTATGTTTTGTTATCAAATTCAATTTTAAATAATGGCAAATTGTATCATTTATTTTATACTTGATATGCATGGCGTTTTATCAATTGTGCATCGCTTATTCATGTATTAATGTATTGGTAGGGGTTTGAGGGGGTTATACGATTAGGGTTAGAGTTGGAGTTAGAAGGTGAGGGTGGGTTAGGGGTTTAGGGTTAGAGGGTGATAGTTAGGATTTGGGTTAGGCTTCGGGGGTTAGAGGGTTAAGAGTTAAGGGTTTAGTTAGAGGTGAGGGTGGGTTAGGGGGTTAGATGGTTAGGGTTAGAGTTAGAAGTTAGGGGTGAGGGTGGGTTGGGGTTAGGTTAAGAGTTAGGAGGTGAGTGTGGGTAGGGGGTTAGGGTTAAGATTAGGGAGTGAGGGTGGGTTGGGGTTAGAGTTAGGAGGTTAGGGTTAGGGTGTTGGGGTTAGAGGGTTAGGTTTAGAGTCTTGGGGTTAGGGTGTTAGGGGGTTAGGGTTAGGATTTGGGTAAGGGTTAGAGGATAGGGTGTTGGTGGTTAGTGGGTTAGGTGTTAGGGTAGGGTATTGGGGGTTAGAGTTTTGGGTTAGGGGTAGGGTAGGGTTGAGGGTTAGGGTTAAGGTTAAGGGTTAGGGGGGTTCTAGTACCCTGTTGTACCCCCTCTAGTTTGGATACAAGCTGTGATACGGGTGGGCACAGAGGCTCTAGTACCCTGCTGTATCACCTCTAGTTTGAATACAAGATGTGATACAGTTGGGCATAGAGGTATACAGGTTCTGTCTGGTATCCTGCGACAGTTCACTCTCCATTTGCTGTTACTGAGCCTCTAGATCATCCAAACTCATTGACTGTCGAAGTTGGCCTCCCAGATGGTCGATATACCATATTAATCTGGTGCTCGGGCAGTCAGGGAAGTATGACAATGTTGTGGAGGTTTCGCATTTCTCCTTGAGAAATGCAAAGTCCTACATCTGGGCAAGAAAAATGAAAAACAGCACATACAGAATGGGAGAAATTGGGCTAAGCAGCAGCACATGTGAAAAAGACATGGGTATACTAATAGATCATAGGCTGAACATGAGTCAACAATGTGATGCAGCAGCCAAAAAGGCAAAGACAATTCTGGAATGTATTAAGAGAAGCATAGAGTCTAGATCACGTAAGGTAATTATTCCGCTTTACTCCTCCGTAGTCAGATCTCATCTGGAATACTGTGTTCAGTTCTGGGCACCAGAAAGAAATAGACTATCCAGAGCAGTGATGGCGAACCTATGGCACGCGGGACCCTCCCTGCTGGCACACGACGCCATTGGTCACTCACCACTTGTGAATACCGGCAGAGGCCGCGGCTTCCCTGCTGGCATTCACTCAGTGTCGCTGATCCCGGCGCACACTGTGACGTCAGTGTGCAGTCGGAATCCTCCTCCCCCGATGTCTCCTACTACTTGGTTCCATGAGAGCAGGGGGAGGAGGCGTCCGGCTGCACACTGACGTCACAGCGTGTGCCAGGGATGCATATTAACCTTTTCTTCCCCACTTCTGCCCTAATCAACAATTCCAGCAATCTGATTAGTTCTTCGGCAAATCAGTCAACCCTAACAACCAATCAGGTTGCTGGAATTGCTGATTAGGGCAGAAGTGGGGAAGCAAAAGTTAATATGCTCAGTGTCTGCAGCAACGCCGGGCAGAGGAGGAGCAGAGCTTCCATGGGGAGGAGGGGGTAAGTATATGGGTCTCGGGGAAGGGGGTTGGGGATGTCACTAAAATACAGGGGGCCACTGAAGGGTGTTACTATTAAACTGGGGGGCCGCTGTGGGGTGTCACTACTATACTGGGAGCCGCTGTGGGGTGTCGCTATTACTTTGGTGACCGCTGTGGGGTGTTGCTATTATTCTGGGGGTCGCTGTGGGCTGTCGCTATTACTTGGGGTCGCTGTGGGGTGTCGCTGCTACACTGGGGGTCGCTGTGGGGTGTCGCTGCTACACTGGGGGTCGCTGTGGGGTGTCGCTGCTACACTGGGGGCCGCTGTGGGGTGTCGCTACTACACTGGGGGCCGCTGTAGGGGGGGGGTCCCTATCGTACTGGGGGCCGCTGTGGGATGTTCACTGTCGTACTGGTGGCCGCTGTGAGATGTTCGCTATCGTACTGGTGACCTTTGTGGGGAAGGTCACTGTTACCGCTGGGGTATGTTTACTTGTGGCAGAAATGGGCAGGGACGCTTCAAAATAGACAGCGTGCAGATTTTGACTGCTTTTTGGATGCGGAAATGCTGCAGAATTTTTTGCCACAGACATTTCCGCTGAGGACATTCTGCAGTGTTTCCACATCCAAAAAGCAGTCAAAATCCGCACGCTGTCTATTTTTAGAACGACAGGGGTAAAATCATACGTCGTGATAAGCCCCGCCCCCTGACATGATGGCACTTTGCCATAAATATGTGGGTTTTGGGTTGCAGTTTGGGCACTTGGTCTTTAAAATGTTCGCCATCACTGATCTAGAGCAAGTTCAAAGAAGAGTTACCAAGATGGTGAGCGGTCTGCAAATCATGTCCTATGAGAAACGGGTAAAGGATCTGGGAATGTTTAGCAGAAGAGAAGGCTGAGAGGAGACTTAATAGCTGTCTACAAATACCTGAAGGGCTGTCACAGTGCAGGGGGGATCAGCCCTATTCTCATCTGTACAAGGAAAGACTAGAAGCAATGGGATGAAACTGAAAGGGAGGAGACACAGATTACATATTAGACAGTGAGGGGGATCAATGAGTGAAACAGGTTACCACAGGAGGTGGGGAGTTCTCCTTCAATGGAAGTGTTCAAACAGAGGCTGGGCAGACATCTGTCTGGGATGATTTAGTGATCCTGCACTGAGCAGGGTGTTGGACCAGATGACCCTGGAGGTCCCTTCCAACTCTACCATTCTTTGATTCTATGAGGCATTCCAATGACCCCCTTGTGTGTGTGGCCAAGCATTATTTTGCTGGAAAATATACAGGAGATCTATAATGTATACCAGCTATACATAACTAATTATGTACAGGAGATATGAGGTCTCTGCAGCCCTATCTTTGATTTCAATGGGGCCGCCAGCAGCATGGTACCACGTGCTAGGTGCATGCTGTGTGGTGTGAGATCGCTGCATTGAAAATAATGGCAGGATTGCCACTTCTCTGGAGTGATGCAAGACGTTTTTTGATACAAAAATGCCTCGCATCTGCGCCAAATTTGCATATTCGCGTGCGTGATTTTGGGCTGTGATTCATGGCCCATGTGAGATTAGCCTAAGGTGCTACAAACAATGTTTCATGTTCTCCAGGAAATATGTCATGTTTGGAAAGCTTATTGCCAAGGGGCTAGATCATGTATACAAATTGATTTTACAGCTGTGCGCAGCACAGTTTAGGCATGGGCCCCTGAACCTTTAGTTACGCCCCTGTATCCAGCCATTGTATTTATGATTTGTTGTCTCTTTTCCTCTACTTTTTGTCAGCCTAAGTTTTTTTTTTTTTTTTACAGGTACCATCAGCATTTTTGGCCTCCATATCTCTTCAGTCCCGAGCGTGACGGTAAGCTGTTTTTATCACTTCCATCTTTCCCATGTTCAGACCTATGCTGTGGGATATCAGAGATGCACTTTTGCATGTGTGTGTACACACGTCCATACATCGGCTTGTGCGCATATGTATGTGTGTGCACACATATTTACATTTAGTTTGCTTGTCTGCATTAGAGCAAAAATTCCCTCCCACCCCCTTTCAAGTAAGTGCTCACATATGGATACACTATCTGATATACCTGGCTTCGCCCGAGTTAATTTGGTACTGGTGTTTATCTGGTGTTCACACGGAAAATCCTATGAAGCCGTGGCTACTTTAGAGATACCGAGGAAAAAAATATGTTCACCATTTTGCATAGTTCTTTGCGCTACCCAGGAAACAACACATGGAGGTAACCATGCGACGTTTCCTTTATATTAAACTAGCTGATATACCCGGCTTCGCCCGAGTTAATTTGGTACTGGTGTTTATCTGGTGTTCACACGGAAAATCTTATGAAGTCGTGCTTACTTTAGAGATACCGGAAAAACATATGTTCACCATTTTGCATAATTCTCTGCGTTACCCAGGAAACACCACGTGGAGGTAACGATGTGACGTTTGCTTTATATAAAATGACATCAGGAAGTGAGAGAATTAGATTACGTACATAAAATTTGGACACTAATTCTTTTGCGCATAGAATTGAATAATCAAGTTGAGACCCATTAACTTTTCCTATTTATGACATAATCAATGCTCGTGCCAAATTTCCCGTTTCTATGACACCGGAAAGTGAAAAAATTACATTCCGCACGTAAAATTTGGACGCTAATTCTTTTGCGCTAGAATTGAATAATCGAGTTGGGTCCCTTGAACTTTTCCTATTTATGACATAATCAATGCCCGTGCCAAATTTCATGTTTCTATTACATTGGGAAGTGAGAGATTTAGATTATGTACGTAAAATTTGGACGCTAATTCTTTTGCGCATAGAATTGAATAATGGAGTTGGGACCCATTAGCGTTTCCTATTTATGACATAATCAATGCTCCTGCCAAATTTCCCGTTTCTACGACACCGGAAAGTGAAAAAATTACATTCCGCACGTAAAATTTCGACGCCAATTCTTTTGCGCTAGAATTGAATAATCGAGTTGGGACCCATTAGCTTTTCCTCTTTATGACATAATCAATGCTCCTGCCAAATTTCACGTTTCTATGACACCGGAAAGTAAGAAAATTAGATTCCGTATGTAAAATTTCGACGCCAATTCTTTTGCGCTTAGAATTGAATAATCGAGTTGGGACCCATTAGCTTTTCCTATTTATGACATAATCAATGCTCGTGCCAAATTTCCTGTTTCTATGACACCGGAAAGTGAAGAAATTACATTCCGCACGTAAAATTTGGACGTTAATTCTTTTGCGCTAGAATTGAATAATCGAGTTGGGTCCCTTGAACTTTTCCTATTTATGACATAATCAATGCCCGTGCCAAATTTCATGTTTCTATTACATTGGGAAGTGAGAGATTTAGATTATGTACGTAAAATTTTGACGCTAATTCTTTTGCGCATAGAATTGAATAATGGAGTTGGGACCCATTAGCGTTTCCTATTTATGACATAATCAATGCTCCTGCCAAATTTCCCGTTTCTACGACACCGGAAAGTGAAAAAATTACATTCCGCACGTAAAATTTCGACGCCAATTCTTTTGCGCTAGAATTGAATAATGGAGTTGGGACCCATTAGCTTTTCCTCTTTATGACATAATCAATGCTCCTGCCAAATTTCACGTTTCTATGACACCGGAAAGCAAGAAAATTAGATTCCGTATGTAAAATTTCAACGCCAATTCTTTTGCGCTTAGAATTGAATAATCGAGTTGGGACCCATTAGCTTTTCCTATTTATGACATAATCAATGCCCGTTCCAAATTTCATGTTTCTATGACACCGGAAAGTGAGAAAATTACATTCCGTACGTAAAATTTGGACGCTAATTCTTTTGCGCATAGAATTGACTAATCGAGTTGGGACCCATTAGCTTTTCCTATTTATGACCTAATCAATGCTCGTGCCAAATTTCACGTTTCTATGACAACGGAAAGTGAGAAAATTACATTCCGTACGTAAAATTTAAACGCTAATTCTTTTGCGCATAAAATTGAATAATCAAGTTGGGACCCAATAACATTTCCTATTTATGACATAATCAATGCTTGTGCCAAATTTCACGTTTCCATGACACCGAGAAGTGAGAAAATTACATTCTGTACGTAAAATTTGGACGCTAATTCTTTTGCGCATAGAATTAAATAATCGAGTTGGGACCCATCAGCTTTTCCTTTTTATGACATAATCAATGCCCGTTCCAAATTTCATGTTTCTATGAGACCAAGAAGTGAGAGAATTAGATGCCGTACGTAAAATTTAGACGCCAGTTCTTTTGCGCTAGAATTGAATAATCCAAGTTGGGACCTATTAACTTTTCCTATTTATGACATATTCAATGCTCCTGCCAAATTACACGTTTCTATGACATTGGGAAGTGAGAGATTTAGATTCCGTACGTAAAATTTGGACGCTAATTCTTTTGCACATCGAATTGACTAATCGAGTTGGGACCCATTAGCTTTTCCTACTTATGACATAATCAATGCTCCTGCCAAATTTCACGTTTCTATGGCACCGGAAATTGAGAACATTAGATTCCGTACGTAAAATTTGGACGCTAATTCTTTTGCGCATAGAATTGAATAATCGTGTTGGGACCCATTAGCTTTTCCTATTTATGACATAATCAATGCCCGTTCCAAATTTCATGTTTCTATTACACCAAGAAGTGAGAGAATTACATTCCGTACGTAAAATTTGGACGCTAGTTCTTTTGTGCATAGAATTGAATAATCGAGTTGGGACCCATTAGCATTTCCTATTTATGACATAATCAATGCGCCTGCCAAATTTCACGTTTCTACGACATTGGGAAGCGAGAAAATGAGATTCCGTATGTAAAATTTGGACGCTAATTCTTTTGTGTCTAGAATTGAATAATCGAGTTGGGACCCAATTACTTTTCCTATTTTGGAGATAATCTATGCTTGTGCCAAATTTCATGTTTTTACGACATCGTTAAGTTGGAGAACTTTTGGCGAGTCAGTCAGCGAGTCAGTGAGTGAGTGAATGAGTCAGTGAGGGCTTTTGTCTATATATGTGTATATATATATATATTCTAGCTGATAGGCCCGGCTTCGCCCGAGTTAATTTGGTACTGGTGTTTATCTGGTGTTCACACGGAAAATCTTATGAAGTCGTGGTTACTTTAGAGATACAGAAGAAAAACATGTTCACCATGTTGCATAGTTCTCTGCGTTACCCAGGAAACACCACGTGGAGGCAACCATGCGACGTTTCCTTTATATAAAATGACATCAGGAAATGAGAGAATTAGATTACATACATAAAATTTGGACACTAATTCTTTTGAGCTTAGAATTGAATAATCGAGTTGGGACCCATTAACTTTTCCTATTTATGACGTAATTAATGCCCGTTCCAAATTTCATGTTTCTATGACACCAAGAAGTGAGAGAATTAGAATCCGTACGTAAAATTTGGACGCTAGTTCTTTTGCGCTAGAATTGAATAATCAAGTTGGTACCCATTAGCTTTTCCTATTTATGACATAATCAATGCTCGTGCCAAATTTCACGTTTCTATTACACCGGAAAGTGAGAAAATTACATTCCGTACGTAAAATTTGGTGCTAATTCTTTTGCGCATAGAATTGACTAATCGAGTTGGGACCCATTAGCTTTTCCTATTTATGACCTAATCAATGCTCGTGCCAAATTTCACGGTTCTATGACACCGGAAAGTGAGAAAATTACATTCCGTATGTAAAATTTGGACGCTAATTCTTTTGCGCATAGAATTGACTAATCGAGTTGGGACCCACTAGCTTTTCCTATTTATGACCTAATCAATGCTCGTGCCAAATTTCACGTTTCTATGCCACCGGAAAGTGAGAAAATTACATTCTGTACGTAAAATTTGGACGCTAATTCTTTTGCGCATAGAATTGAATAATCAAGTTGGGACCCAATAATATTTCCTATTTATGACATAATCAATGCTCGTGCCAAATTTCACGTTTCTATGACACCGGAAAGTGAGAAAATTACATTCTGTACGTAAAATTTGGACGCTAATTCTTTTGCGCATAAAATTAAATAATCGAGTTGGGACCCATTAGCTTTTCCTATTTATGACATAATCAATGCCTGTTCCAAATTTCATGTTTCTATGACACCGGAAAGTGAGAAAATTACATTCCGTACGTAAAATTTGGACGCTAATTCTTTTGCGCATAGAATTGACTAATTGAGTTGGGACCCATTAGCTTTTCCTATTTATGACCTAATCAATGCTCGTGCCAAATTTCACGTTTCTATGACAACGGAAAGTGAGAAAATTACATTCCGTACGTAAAATTTGGACGCTAATTCTTTTGCGCATAGAATTGACTAATCGAGTTGGGTGCCATTAGCTTTTCCTATTTATGACCTAATCAATGCTCGTGCCAAATTTCACGTTTCTATGACACCGGAAAGTGAGAAAATTACATTCTGTACGTAAAATTTGGACGCTAATTCTTTTGCGCATAAAATTGAATAATCAAGTTGGGACCCAATAACATTTCCTATTTATGATATAATCAATGCTCGTGCCAAATTTCACGTTTCCATGACACCGAGAAGTGAGAAAATTACATTCCGTACGTAAAATTTGGACGCTAATTCTTTTGCGCATAGAATTGACTAATCCAAGTTGGGACCTATTAACTTTTCCTATTTATGACATATTCAATGCTCCTGGCAAATTACACGTTTCTATGACATTGGGAAGTGAGAGATTTAGATTCCGTACGTAAAATTTGGACGCTCATTCTTTTGCACATCGAATTGACTAATCGAGTTGGGACCCATTAGCTTTTCCTACTTATGACATAATCAATGCTCCTGCCAAATTTCACGTTTCTATGGCACCGGAAAGTGAGAACATTAGATTCCGTACGTAAAATTTGGACGCTAATTCTTTTGCGCATAGAATTGAATAATCGAGTTGGGACCCATTAGCTTTTCCTAATTATGACATAATCAATGCTCCTGCAAATTTTCACGTTTCTATGACGTTGGGAAGCGAGAAAATTAGATTCCGTACGTTAAATTTGGATGCTAGTTCTTTTGTGCATAGAATTGAATAATCGAGTTGGGACCCATTAACATTTCCTATTTATGACATAATCAATGCTCGTGCCAAATTTCACGTTTCTATGACACCGGAAAGTGAGAAAATTACATTCCGTACGTAAAATTTGGACGCTAATTCTTTTGCGCATAGAATTGAATAATCGAGTTGGGACCCATTAGCTTTTCCTATTTATGACATAATCAATGCCCGTTCCAAATTTCATGTTTCTATTAAACCAAGAAGTGAGAGAATTAGATACCGTACGTAAAATGTGGACGCTAATTCTTTTTCGCATCGAATTGACTAATCGAGTTGGGACCCATTAGCTTTTCCTATTTATGACATAATCAATGCTCGTGCCAAATTTCACGTTTCTACGACATTGGGAAGCGAGAAAATGAGATTCCGTATATAAAATTTGGACGCTAATTCTTTTCTGCATAGAATTGAATAATCAAGTTGGGACCCAATTACTTTTCCTATTTTGGAGATAATCTATGCTTGTGCCAAATTTCATGTTTTTACGACATCGTTAAGTTGGAGAACTTTTGGCGAGTCAGTCAGCGAGTCAGTGAGTGAGTGAATGAGTCAGTGAGGGCTTTTGTCTATATATGTGTGTGTGTATATATATATATATATATATATATATATATATATATATATTCTAGCTGATAGGCCCGGCTTCGCCCGAGTTAATTTGGTACTGGTGTTTATCTGGTGTTCACACGGAAAATCTTATGAAGTCGTGGTTACTTTAGAGATACAGAAGAAAAACATGTTCACCATGTTGCATAGTTCTCTGCGTTACCCAGGAAACACCACGTGGAGGCAACCATGCGACGTTTCCTTTATATAAAATGACATCAGGAAATGAGAGAATTAGATTACATACATAAAATTTGGACACTAATTCTTTTGAGCTTAGAATTGAATAATCGAGTTGGGACCCATTAACTTTTCCTATTTATGACGTAATTAATGCCCGTTCCAAATTTCATGTTTCTATGACACCAAGAAGTGAGAGAATTAGATTCCGTATGTAAAATTTGGACGCTAGTTCTTTTGCGCTAGAATTGAATAATCAAGTTGGTACCCATTAGCTTTTCCTATTTATGACATAATCAATGCTCGTGCCAAATTTCACGTTTCTATTACACCGGAAAGTGAGAAAATTACATTCCGTACGTAAAATTTGGTGCTAATTCTTTTGCGCATAGAATTGACTAATCGAGTTGGGACCCATTAGCTTTTCCTATTTATGACCTAATCAATGCTCGTGCCAAATTTCACGTTTCTATGACACCGGAAAGTGAAAAAATTACATTCCGTACGTAAAATTTGGACGCTAATTCTTTTGCGCATAGAATTGAATAATCGAGTTGGGACCCAATAATATTTCCTATTTATGACATAATCAATGCTCGTGCCAAATTTCACGTTTCTATGACACCGGAAAGTGAGAAAATTACATTCTGTACGTAAAATTTGGACGCTAATTCTTTTGCGCATAGAATTAAATAATCGAGTTGGGACCCATCAGCTTTTCCTATTTATGACATAATCAATGCCCGTTCCAAATTTCATGTTTCTATGACACCGGAAAGTGAGAAAATTACATTCCGTACGTAAAATTTGGACGCTAATTCTTTTGCGCATAGAATTGACTAATCGAGTTGGGACCCATTAGCTTTTCCTATTTATGACCTAATCAATGCTCGTGCCAAATTTCACGTTTCTATGACACCGGAAAGTGAGAAAATTACATTCTGTACGTAAAATTTGGACGCTAATTCTTTTGCGCATAAAATTGAATAATCAAGTTGGGACCCAATAACATTTCCTATTTATGACATAATCAATGCTCGTGCCAAATTTCACGTTTCCATGACACCGAGAAGTGAGAAATTACATTCCGTACGTAAAATTTGGACGCTAATTCTTTTGCGCATAGAATTAAATAATCGAGTTGGGACCCATCAGCTTTTCCTATTTATGACATAATCAATGCCCGTTCCAAATTTCATGTTTCTATGACACCAAGAAGTGAGAGAATTAGATTCCGTACGTAAAATTTACACGCCAGTTCTTTTGCGCTAGAATTGAATAATCCAAGTTGGGACCTATTAACTTTTCCTATTTATGACATATTCAATGCTCCAGCCAAATTACACGTTTCTATGACATTGGGAAGTGAGAGATTTAGATTCCGTACGTAAAATTTGGACGCTAATTGTTTTGCACATCGAATTGACTAATCGAGTTGGGACCCATTAGCTTTTCCTACTTATGACATAATCAATGCTCCTGCCAAATTTCACGTTTCTATGGCACCGGAAAGTGAGAACATTAGATTCCGTACGTAAAATTTGGACGCTAATTCTTTTGCGCATAGAATTGAATAATCGAGTTGGGACCCATTAGCTTTTCCTATTTATGAGATAATCAATGCTCCTGCCAATTTTCACGTTTCTATGACGTTGGGAAGCGAGAAAATTAGATTCTGTACGTTAAATTTGGATGCTAGTTCTTTTGTGCATAGAATTGAATAATCGAGTTGGGACCCATTAACATTTCCTATTTATGACCTAATCAATGCTCGTGCCAAATTTCACGTTTCTATGACACCGGAAAGTGAGAAAATTACATTCCGTACGTAAAATTTGGACGCTAATTCTTTTGCGCATAGAATTGAATAATCGAGTTGGGACCCATTAGCTTTTCCTATTTATGACATAATCAATGCCCGTTCCAAACTTCATGTTTCTATTACACCAAGAAGTGAGAGAATTACATTCCGTACGTAAAATTTGGACGCTAGTTCTTTTGTGCATAGAATTGAATAATCGATTTGGGACCCATTAGCATTTCCTATTTATGACATAATCAATGCGCCTGCCAAATTTCACGTTTCTACGACATTGGGAAGCGAGAAAATGAGATTCCGTATGTAAAATTTGGACGCTAATTCTTTTGTGTATAGAATTGAATAATCGAGTTTGGACCCAATTACTTTTCCTATTTTGGAGATAATCTATGCTTGTGCCAAATTTCATGTTTTTACGACATTGTTAAGTTGGAGAACTTTTGGCGAGTCAGTCAGCGAGTCAGTGAGTGAGTGAATGAGTGAGTGAGGGCTTTTGTCTATATATGTGTTTATATATATATATATATATATATATATATATATATATATATATATATATATATATATATATATATATATATGTATATATATATATTCTAGCTGATAGGCCCGGCTTCTCCCGAGTTAATTTGGTACTGGTGTTTATCTGGTGTTCACACGGAAAATCTTATGAAGTCGTGGTTACTTTAAAGATACAGAGGAAAAACATGTTCACCATGTTGCATAGTTCTCTGCGTTACCCAGGAAACACCACGTGGAGGCAACCATGCGACGTTTCCTTTATATAAAATGACATCAGGAAATGAGAGAATTAGATTACATACATAAAATTTGGACACTAATTCTTTTGAGCTTAGAATTGAATAATCGAGTTGGGACCCATTAACTTTGCATATTTATGACATAATCAATGCGCGTTCCAAATTTCATGTTTCTATGACACCAAGAAGTGAGAGAATTAGATTCCGTACGTACAATTTGGACGCTAGTTCTTTTGCGCTAGAATTGAATAATCAAGTTGGTACCCATTAGCTTTTCCTATTTTTGACATAATCAATGCTCGTGCCAAATTTCACGTTTCTATGACACCGGAAAGTGAGAAAATTACATTCCGTACGTAAAATTTGGACGCTCATTCTTTTGCGCATAGAATTGACTAATCGAGTTGGGACCCATTAGCTTTTCCTATTTATGACCTAATCAATGCTCGTGCCAAATTTCACGTTTCTATGACACCGGAAAGTGAAAAAATTACATTCCGTACGTAAAATTTGGACGCTAATTCTTTTGCGCATAGAATTGACTAATCGAGTTGGGACCCATTAGCTTTTTTTATTTATGACCTAATCAATGCTCGTGCCAAATTTCACGTTTCTATGACACCGGAAAGTGAGAAAATTACATTCTGTACGTAAAATTTGGACGCTAATTCTTTTGCGCATAGAATTAAATAATCGAGTTGGGACCCATCAGCTTTTCTTATTTATGACATAATCAATGCCCGTTCCTAATTTCATGTTTGTATGACACCAAGATGTGAGAGAATTAGATGCCGTATGTAAAACTTAGACGCCAGTTCTTTTGCGCTAGAATTGAATAATCCAAGTTGGGACCTATTAACTTTTCCTATTTATGACATATTCAATGCTCCTGCCAAATTACACGTTTCTATGACATTGAGAAGTGAGAGATTTAGATTCCGTACGTAAAATTTGGACACTAATTCTTTTGCGCATAGAATTGAATAATCGAGTTGGGACCCATTAGCTTTTCCTATTTATGACATATTCAATGCTCGTGCCAAATTTCATATTTCTACGACATTGGGAAGATGGAGAACTTTTGGCGAATCAGTGAGGGCTTTCGTCTTTATATATATATATATATATAGATATATAGATAGATAGATGAATATGCATATACATGTATATTTTTCTTCCTAGTTTATGCATCGGTGGATGGCTAATGGTTGTACGTAAAATATAATTTGCTGTTAGTAGATGTAACTTGGATGGTTTTGCATATTTAATATATTTCCATAAACTCCAAATGCCCCATTTGTTTCTTTTATGCCCAATTTTTTTAATGCGTTATAGTAATTCGCTAAATAACATCATTTGACTAAAATTAAGTTTGTTGGTGGGTTAATATTTAAATAGAAATAATCAGCATAGCAGATTTAGGAAAATACTACTGTACTGTCGTATGTTTTGTTATCAAATTCAATTTTAAATAATGGCAAATTGTATCATTTATTTTATACTTGATATGCATGGCGTTTTATCAATTGTGCATCGCTTATTCATGTATTAATGTATTGGTAGGGGTTTGAGGGGGTTATACGATTAGGGTTAGAGTTGGAGTTAGAAGGTGAGGGTGGGTTAGGGGTTTAGGGTTAGAGGGTGATAGTTAGGATTTGGGTTAGGCTTCGGGGGTTAGAGGGTTAAGAGTTAAGGGTTTAGTTAGAGGTGAGGGTGGGTTAGGGGGTTAGATGGTTAGGGTTAGAGTTAGAAGTTAGGGGTGAGGGTGGGTTGGGGTTAGGTTAAGAGTTAGGAGGTGAGTGTGGGTAGGGGGTTAGGGTTAAGATTAGGGAGTGAGGGTGGGTTGGGGTTAGAGTTAGGAGGTTAGGGTTAGGGTGTTGGGGTTAGAGGGTTAGGTTTAGAGTCTTGGGGTTAGGGTGTTAGGGGGTTAGGGTTAGGATTTGGGTAAGGGTTAGAGGATAGGGTGTTGGTGGTTAGTGGGTGAGGTGTTAGGGTAGGGTATTGGGGGTTAGAGTTTTGGGTTAGGGGTAGGGTAGGGTTGAGGGTTAGGGTTAAGGTTAAGGGTTAGGGGGGTTCTAGTACCCTGTTGTACCCCCTCTAGTTTGGATACAAGCTGTGATACGGGTGGGCACAGAGGCTCTAGTACCCTGCTGTATCACCTCTAGTTTGAATACAAGATGTGATACAGTTGGGCATAGAGGTATACAGGTTCTGTCTGGTATCCTGCGACAGTTCACTCTCCATTTGCTGTTACTGAGCCTCTAGATCATCCAAACTCATTGACTGTCGAAGTTGGCCTCCCAGATGGTCGATATACCATATTAATCTGGTGCTCGGGCAGTCAGGGAAGTATGACAATGTTGTGGAGGTTTCGCATTTCTCCTTGAGAAATGCAAAGTCCTACATCTGGGCAAGAAAAATGAAAAACAGCACATACAGAATGGGAGAAATTGGGCTAAGCAGCAGCACATGTGAAAAAGACATGGGTATACTAATAGATCATAGGCTGAACATGAGTCAACAATGTGATGCAGCAGCCAAAAAGGCAAAGACAATTCTGGAATGTATTAAGAGAAGCATAGAGTCTAGATCACGTAAGGTAATTATTCCGCTTTACTCCTCCGTAGTCAGATCTCATCTGGAATACTGTGTTCAGTTCTGGGCACCAGAAAGAAATAGACTATCCAGAGCAGTGATGGCGAACCTATGGCACGCGGGACCCTCCCTGCTGGCACACGACGCCATTGGTCACTCACCACTTGTGAATACCGGCAGAGGCCGCGGCTTCCCTGCTGGCATTCACTCAGTGTCGCTGATCCCGGCGCACACTGTGACGTCAGTGTGCAGTCGGAATCCTCCTCCCCCGATGTCTCCTACTACTTGGTTCCATGAGAGCAGGGGGAGGAGGCGTCCGGCTGCACACTGACGTCACAGCGTGTGCCAGGGATGCATATTAACCTTTTCTTCCCCACTTCTGCCCTAATCAACAATTCCAGCAATCTGATTAGTTCTTCGGCAAATCAGTCAACCCTAACAACCAATCAGGTTGCTGGAATTGCTGATTAGGGCAGAAGTGGGGAAGCAAAAGTTAATATGCTCAGTGTCTGCAGCAACGCCGGGCAGAGGAGGAGCAGAGCTTCCATGGGGAGGAGGGGGTAAGTATATGGGTCTCGGGGAAGGGGGTTGGGGATGTCACTAAAATACAGGGGGCCACTGAAGGGTGTTACTATTAAACTGGGGGGCCGCTGTGGGGTGTCACTACTATACTGGGAGCCGCTGTGGGGTGTCGCTATTACTTTGGTGACCGCTGTGGGGTGTTGCTATTATTCTGGGGGTCGCTGTGGGCTGTCGCTATTACTTGGGGTCGCTGTGGGGTGTCGCTGCTACACTGGGGGTCGCTGTGGGGTGTCGCTGCTACACTGGGGGTCGCTGTGGGGTGTCGCTGCTACACTGGGGGCCGCTGTGGGGTGTCGCTACTACACTGGGGGCCGCTGTAGGGGGGGGGTCCCTATCGTACTGGGGGCCGCTGTGGGATGTTCACTGTCGTACTGGTGGCCGCTGTGAGATGTTCGCTATCGTACTGGTGACCTTTGTGGGGAAGGTCACTGTTACCGCTGGGGTATGTTTACTTGTGGCAGAAATGGGCAGGGACGCTTCAAAATAGACAGCGTGCAGATTTTGACTGCTTTTTGGATGCGGAAATGCTGCAGAATTTTTTGCCACAGACATTTCCGCTGAGGACATTCTGCAGTGTTTCCACATCCAAAAAGCAGTCAAAATCCGCACGCTGTCTATTTTTAGAACGACAGGGGTAAAATCATACGTCGTGATAAGCCCCGCCCCCTGACATGATGGCACTTTGCCATAAATATGTGGGTTTTGGGTTGCAGTTTGGGCACTTGGTCTTTAAAATGTTCGCCATCACTGATCTAGAGCAAGTTCAAAGAAGAGTTACCAAGATGGTGAGCGGTCTGCAAATCATGTCCTATGAGAAACGGGTAAAGGATCTGGGAATGTTTAGCAGAAGAGAAGGCTGAGAGGAGACTTAATAGCTGTCTACAAATACCTGAAGGGCTGTCACAGTGCAGGGGGGATCAGCCCTATTCTCATCTGTACAAGGAAAGACTAGAAGCAATGGGATGAAACTGAAAGGGAGGAGACACAGATTACATATTAGACAGTGAGGGGGATCAATGAGTGAAACAGGTTACCACAGGAGGTGGGGAGTTCTCCTTCAATGGAAGTGTTCAAACAGAGGCTGGGCAGACATCTGTCTGGGATGATTTAGTGATCCTGCACTGAGCAGGGTGTTGGACCAGATGACCCTGGAGGTCCCTTCCAACTCTACCATTCTTTGATTCTATGAGGCATTCCAATGACCCCCTTGTGTGTGTGGCCAAGCATTATTTTGCTGGAAAATATACAGGAGATCTATAATGTATACCAGCTATACATAACTAATTATGTACAGGAGATATGAGGTCTCTGCAGCCCTATCTTTGATTTCAATGGGGCCGCCAGCAGCATGGTACCACGTGCTAGGTGCATGCTGTGTGGTGTGAGATCGCTGCATTGAAAATAATGGCAGGATTGCCACTTCTCTGGAGTGATGCAAGACGTTTTTTGATACAAAAATGCCTCGCATCTGCGCCAAATTTGCATATTCGCGTGCGTGATTTTGGGCTGTGATTCATGGCCCATGTGAGATTAGCCTAAGGTGCTACAAACAATGTTTCATGTTCTCCAGGAAATATGTCATGTTTGGAAAGCTTATTGCCAAGGGGCTAAATCATGTATACAAATTGATTTTACAGCTGTGCGCAGCACAGTTTAGGCATGGGCCCCTGAACCTTTAGTTACGCCCCTGTATCCAGCCATTGTATTTATGATTTGTTGTCTCTTTTCCTCTACTTTTTGTCAGCCTAAGTTTTTTTTTTTTTTTTTACAGGTACCATCAGCATTTTTGGCCTCCATATCTCTTCAGTCCCGAGCGTGACGGTAAGCTGTTTTTATCACTTCCATCTTTCCCATGTTCAGACCTATGCTGTGGGATATCAGAGATGCACTTTTGCATGTGTGTGTACACACGTCCATACATCGGCTTGTGCGCATATGTATGTGTGTGCACACATATTTACATTTAGTTTGCTTGTCTGCATTAGAGCAAAAATTCCCTCCCACCCCCTTTCAAGTAAGTGCTCACATATGGATACACTATCTGATATACCTGGCTTCGCCCGAGTTAATTTGGTACTGGTGTTTATCTGGTGTTCACACGGAAAATCCTATGAAGCCGTGGCTACTTTAGAGATACCGAGGAAAAAAATATGTTCACCATTTTGCATAGTTCTTTGCGCTACCCAGGAAACAACACATGGAGGTAACCATGCGACGTTTCCTTTATATTAAACTAGCTGATATACCCGGCTTCGCCCGAGTTAATTTGGTACTGGTGTTTATCTGGTGTTCACACGGAAAATCTTATGAAGTCGTGCTTACTTTAGAGATACCGGAAAAACATATGTTCACCATTTTGCATAATTCTCTGCGTTACCCAGGAAACACCACGTGGAGGTAACGATGTGACGTTTGCTTTATATAAAATGACATCAGGAAGTGAGAGAATTAGATTACGTACATAAAATTTGGACACTAATTCTTTTGCGCATAGAATTGAATAATCAAGTTGAGACCCATTAACTTTTCCTATTTATGACATAATCAATGCTCGTGCCAAATTTCCCGTTTCTATGACACCGGAAAGTGAAAAAATTACATTCCGCACGTAAAATTTGGACGCTAATTCTTTTGCGCTAGAATTGAATAATCGAGTTGGGTCCCTTGAACTTTTCCTATTTATGACATAATCAATGCCCGTGCCAAATTTCATGTTTCTATTACATTGGGAAGTGAGAGATTTAGATTATGTACGTAAAATTTGGACGCTAATTCTTTTGCGCATAGAATTGAATAATGGAGTTGGGACCCATTAGCGTTTCCTATTTATGACATAATCAATGCTCCTGCCAAATTTCCCGTTTCTACGACACCGGAAAGTGAAAAAATTACATTCCGCACGTAAAATTTCGACGCCAATTCTTTTGCGCTAGAATTGAATAATCGAGTTGGGACCCATTAGCTTTTCCTCTTTATGACATAATCAATGCTCCTGCCAAATTTCACGTTTCTA